>NC_051183.1:15541085-15661085 GCF_013339695.2 Rhipicephalus sanguineus | reverse complement strand
ATCCAATGACGACTTAGACAACGATAACTTTCCCCAGTAATGCTCAAAATCTCGAACGAAAACGATTTCTCGTAGCAGGTGTGATGCATGAGGCATAGCATCATAGGCTGAATGCATTCTACAACGATTGCGGAATACCTTCTTTCTTGCTGCCATTTCTTCCTCGTGATACTGCAACGAGTGAATTGATTTTATTAGTAACGTCGTGAATAATTTGGTGTGTCATTGTACTGAGTCAGTCAACTGAGGAACAAATTGTTCTGCAGGTCAACATCACACTGACTACTTTCACACTTTATAAAGATGTGTAAACTAAGCAATACGGCCATAAATCATCCCTTATTTAACTGCTTGTTGTATTCAGGGCTGGGCAGAGATACTCAGAAAAGTATTCCAGAATACAGATATCGAAATACATGAACTGGAAGCCTAAAATACAGATACTGAGATACATTTGCTTTTAACGTAACGGGATATTTCGGAGATACTTTTGCAATAAGACGAAAAAAGTATTCCGGAATACAGTTACAGCGATACAGATACTGGAATACTTTTTTATTTGAAGGACGCAAAGACACTTGTTAGTGCAGCATAATGTTGTACTTAAAGTTACAGCGCATCGAAACGTTCAGTTCATTTATTTATTTATTACAGTACCCTCAGCGCCATTAAGACATTGCAGGGGAGGGGGTGGACAAAGTAGATAATTAGCAATATTGACATAATTACAAGTATCAATTGCAATAAAAATACACTATTTCACAGCAACAGTAACAAGGATTGGACACCGAAATCGACATACTTGGCGAACAAACTAAGCTATGCTAGAAATAGCACACTTTAAGCAAATCGTAGGCAGAGGCCGACAACACTGCCCCCGCGATTCTGCCGTCTGCGGCGTCGCGCGCTTTACCACATGGACCATTCTTTGCTTGAGCGGAAACCATCGCCGCTCTATCTGTCGGCGACCGGCAGCGCGCTTTTGCTTGTCTTGGCACAAAAAAGAAAAAAAACGCCATTCCCCCTTTGGAAACACGCCCCAGCTCATTTCCGACAAAAAAAAAAACAATGTAACGAGATACCCGTGTCCAGCATAGTATCGCGATACAGGCGATACATCGTAAATGTATTTCACTACTGAGATACAAATACATTTTTCAAATGTATCTCGATACAGAAATACAGATACTCAAAAGTATCTCTGAAATACTATCGCGATACTCTTGTATCGCGATACTGCCCAGCCCTGGTTGTATTGCAATGTAAGTCCACTTTGGCCACTAACGTCGAAATGTCCGAGAATGTCGCGCGTGAGGCGTAAGCTGAGTAGGCGAAGCGACAACAACCGTGAAGCTTTTTCCACTTATTTTAGTATTCGTTATTGGTCGTATTGCAATCAATCAATCAATCAATCAATCAATCAATCAATCAATCAATCAATCAATCAATCAATCAATCAATCAATCAATCAATCAATCAATCAATCAATCATGTATTATCGCTACCATTGCATCAGTGCTTGGTTACAGTTAATCGGTCAGTCATTCACAGGTCTTGCTGAAATTCGTACCGAAGAGCCAGGACATGGGAAAAAAGGAGCAGATTCACTTTTTGTCAAGACATCTGGAAAAGGCCGGCTTGGTGCCCACTGTTCTCGAAGCCGTGAGGTCTGTTACATATGCCGGCAGCACTGAGAAGGAAACACTCGGTGAGTGCTTAACATGCAGTCTTTTGGTTGGGTATAGTCATCGGAGTACTACAGAAGCGTACGCATTTTAGTTGGATTGTCTTTGACTTGAGTAGATAACCCGTTGTCTGTCCTTTTCTCGCGGGGACTTTTCTACTGAATTCAGAAGAGTAAGAACCGTAGAAAAAAAAAATTCCGTATGAGGCAGAAGTCCAGAGGAAGAAGGGGGCTCCAAAAAGATGATAACTTCTTGAACAGGTGGTGTCGCTTGAGCTAACGTTCCAACAGTTTTGTTTTGTCTGCCTCAAGGCAGCAACTAGTGTGTGTGTGTGTGTGTGTGTGTGTGTGTGTGTGTGTGTGTGTGTGTGTGTGTGTGTGTGTGTGTGTGTGTGTGTGTGTGTGTGTGTGTGTGTGTGTGTGTGTGTGTGTGTGTGTGTGTGTGTGTGTGTGTGTGTGTGTGTGTGTGTGTGTGTGTGTGTGTGTGTGTGTGTGTGTGTGTGTGTGTGTGTGTGTGTGTGTGTGTGTGTGTGTGTGTGTGTGTTTGTGTGTGTGTGTGTGTGTTAGGGTTTAATGTCATTAAACCCCGATATGAGTATGAGAGACGCCGTAGTGAAGGGCTCCGGAAATTTCGACCACCTGGGGTTCATTAAAGTCAAAGTCAAAGTCATTTATTATTATATTATACACAAAAATGGGGATACAAAAAATATACAGACGAGGGTCCCATAGTCGAAGACTGCAGCGGCATGTAAATCTGAGTACGCGGGCCTCAAGCATTTTCGCCTTCATCGAAAATGCGGCCACCGTGGCTGGGCCCACGACCTTCGGGTCAGCAGTCAAGCACCATAACCAGTAGACCACCTTGGCGGGTAAGGCAGCAACTGCCCTGATGAAGACAAGACCACATGTCTCCTTCAGGGCAGTTTCTCTGTTCAAGTATTAGTGTAGGGGCAGTTGTCTTCATTTTCTAGCGTTGCAATATGAGCTTACACGTATGACGTCTTGAAATAATATTGTAGCGCAAATGAATGCACAAGTAAGGTACCATAGCACATACAGACGCCGCTACACTTGCAACAAATCTTTTTCACTAGTTATCACGTCGTACTTACACGATGTACATTTAGCCTGATCACTTATACATTATCAAAAATAAAACACTATACATTGCGTCCAAACCCCCTCAGCAAAAAAAAAAAAAATGAAGAAAATTCGACATTCGGAGCTTTTCCGCTCATGCACAGGAATCCCAATTCTTTACTTCACAGAGCAACTGACGTTATGCTAACACATGCATCCCCCGCTCCGACTATACGTTATGTTTCTATGATCAGACTGCCAACGTTACGCGCATCTTCAAAACATGCACTGCAGCTGCATTTTCGGCAATGAAGAGATGAAAATGGGCCTGGCTACGCAAATCGAGGCTGACCTCAAATTATGTCCTAGTGTCAGTCGTTGAACGCCTGCTCTAACTAGCATTACTGAGAAAAGGCGTGCCCTAAACGGGAGAGGAAGCCATATTTCACCAGAAGGAAGATGACGGAAAACAGAGACAGCAGTGAGAGCACTATATATGCAAAGGTTTTAGTGCGCCGCTCGTATAGTTGATTAAGCACATTAGATATTCTCGTGTCGCACGACCATATCCTCCAAGTCCTTGCTGTCAGCACGCCCGTGACAGGGCTAGGAGGCTTGACCTTCCAGTCCCCACATGGGCTTAGCCCGGCAGGTGGCAACACCCTGCACAGGAGGTGAATAAAGCTATTTCCATTCATTCACCCATCCATCCATCCATCGGCATGTATTGCATTTTTCTGCTCATTTGTTTTATGTTTCAGCAGTCATGTTGATCATAATCATGTCATTTTGTTCGTTCGTGTCTGTCCTTCCTTTCATATGTGTGGTTCCGGCTTTTATTTTTATTAAATGTATATAAGGACAGGTTGGTGCCAATGTGTAGCTACGGCTACTCCCCTTCTCTTGCACATTAGTTGTCGTCGCAAAGTAGTGAACAAGCACAAAACTATACAAATAGGCACATAAATGAACACTCGCACACTTAGTCACAGTTCTTCAATACAAAAAAAGTGTCCACTCAACTGAAAACTTTACCAAATACAAATATCCACACAAACGAAATGTGCACACATAACATAAAATTTTGCCAAGACGTTGTCACAGTCGATCGGTAGGCACTTGCAAACTGCCTCTCAAGTGCTGCGACAGTTATGTTCGCTCGAACAAATGCTGCACAAACACGAGAATACAAGGAACATGTAGCCTAGAATGTAGGCAGCTTTTCATTTCAAGAGGAGAGGACCGGCTTAGCCTACCTTCAAGTGGCATCGGTCAGCATGCTTCCTGATATCCCTCTTCGTTGCATGGTGCCTACGTGTTTTCAAAAAAAAAAGGACGTTGAAAACGAATTTGTGTGGCCACTCAACATGGGCGATTTCGTGTGCGTGGAATTCGCAGCGCTCACAAAAACACACAAACGTAGCGAAGTTGAAAGACAAGCGCTTTCTTTATTTCAGAAAATGTCGTAAGTGGTGTTTGTAGTACATGTGACACATGAAGCACATTGGCGTATACTGTCACGATTCTAAGGACTCCGGAACTTTTCTCCAAGAGAAGGTTTTGTCCTCCACCGTGCTAGAGCAGGGCATGATGAACGCCTGAGGTCTTCCCATGCACCAGATATCCTTAATGACTCGTTGGACAACATAGAAACAAAATCGCTTTGGCCTTTTAGAAAGAATGGGCCTCATTTACATATTACAATAAAACAGTACTCGCTGCCAACACGTCTGCAGTTACTGTCAAATGGAAGTGCAATGAATAGTCTATGCCTTAGCATTTGTGATTGGAGCAACCTCAAGTGCCGGTTACTGTGAAGTGATTATATAATGATTGTTGGCGTTTAACGTCCAAAACCACCATATGATTATGAGAGACGCCGTAGAGGTGGGCTGAGGAAATTTCGACCACCTGGGGTGTTTTTTGACGTGCACCTAAATTTAAGTACACGTGCCTTTGGCATATTGCCTCCATCGAAATGCGACCGCCGCGGCCGGGATTTGATCCCACGACCTTTGGGTTAGCAGTTAAAACCATGCGAGCACCGCGGCGGGTCTTGCCAATCGAACCAAACCCACAGTTTTGGTAGGGATCAGCCTGGGTTGATTGATTAGTGGGTTTTTGGCGCAAGGGCCATGGGTGGCCAAAGAGCGCCATGTCTTTTATGTGGTGTTAGCGATGACCAGTGATACAATGATAGGGTGTATTGTGGCTGTATAGAGGCCTAAAATCAAGCGCTATAAAGAAGCGTAAAAATGTGTATACAGTCTAAAATTATGGCAGTGACAAGTGGTGTGATCTATGGTTGTGGGATAAATGACGAGTGATCATGGTATTTACAAGTGAAAAACGGGATAACAGCACGAGTGCCTCCTCAAGGCCTTTGATCCCAAAGGCCGGGAGGCAGGTGCTTCCTTTGATGGAAACCGTAGCAGCAGCCTCAATCATGAGGCCGCGCTACGGGGCGCCTGGAAAAATAACGTTAAAATTGTGTAGATCTTTTAGGAATGCAAAAAGGGACTGATATTTAAAATGGGGTTCTCTCCCAATGAACATAACAGGATGGAGTGGGTACTGCAGGTATATAGATGAAAAATGCTTTTTTCTGAGAGCGTCTAGTTCCCTGCATTGCAGTAAGGTGTGGAGTACAGTGAGGGGGTCGCCACAATGGTCACACACAGGTGGATCGCCTCCGGACAGAATGTATGAATGTGTACTGTATGTGTGGCCAATCCTAAGTCTGCAGAGTGTAACTTCTGTGTGGCGTGATTTTGATACTGGCGGCCAGTTACCTAGTTGCGGCTTGATAACGTGCAGTTTATTTTGTGTGTGCCTATCCCATGTGCTCTGCCAAAAGGCCCGGAGCTTTCTTTTGAGGAATGGTTTTAAGTCTAGTGGAGGGATAGCTACAGTCGTATTGGGACTGTTTTCGTGGGCGGTTGCTGCTAGCTGATCCGCCAACACGTTGCCTTGTATCTCGCGGTGCCCTGGCACCCAGCACACTACGACATGTTGTTTAAGTGAGTAGATCGTGCATAAAATAGAGTAGAGCGAGACAAGGACCGGATTTGTGTGTTTTGTCATAGTTTTTAAAGCTTTCACTACGCTTAATGAATCCGTGTATATCACTGCCTTTTGTAGTTTTAATTGTTTTATGTGTTTAGCTGCCGCAAGTATGGCGTACGCTTCTGCCGTGAAGATACTGGAATCAGGGTGCAGAATACCGGAGTCGGAAAAGGATGGACCAACGGCTGCATACGACACGGAAATGTTAGACTTTGAGGCATCTGTAAAGAATTCAGGGTGTGGGTACTTGTATTGTAATTCGAGGAAGTGTGTACGGATGTGTGCTAGTGGCGCATGCTTGGTAACTTCGACGAAAGAAACATCGCAATCTATAAGCTGCCACTGCCACGGCGGGAGATAGGTAGCGGGAGCCATTAGGCAGTGTTCGAGAAGTGGCACACCCATTTCTTCAGCTAGGCCCCTTACACGAAGTGAGTACGGCTGTCTCATCGAAGGACGGTTGTGAAAAAGTTCAGAAGCAGACAGCTCATTGATTGTAGTGTGTGAGGGGTGTTCGTTGTTTGCGTTTACTTTGAGGAAATATACAAAAGATAGGTAAGATCTCTGGAGGTGTAGCGACCACTCGTTCGATTCGACGTAGAGGCTTTCCACGGGGCTGGTGCGAAAGGCGCCCGTAGATAGCCGAATGCCTAGATGGTGGACAGGGTCAAGCATTTTTAGGGCGCTTGGTGTCGCAGACTGGTAGATTATTGCCCCGTAGTCTAGGCGAGTGCGTATGAGGCTTTTATACAAATTTATCAGACATTTCTTGTCACTACCCCACGCAGTGCGTGACAATACTTTTAGAACATTCATTGTTTTTATGCACTTGTGTTTTATGTACTTGATGTGTGTTATAAAGGAGAGTTTCGTGTCTAGGATAAGCCCTAGGAACTTGTGCTCCGTTTCTACCGACAGACGCTGTCCATATAGGCCAATATCTGGATCGGGATGGAGGCCTCTCTTTCGGGAGAATAAGACGCAAGTACTTTTTTGTGCATTCAGTGTGAAGCCATTTTCGTCTGCCCATCTAGAGATCTTGTTTAAACCTAGCTGGACCTGCCGCTCACACATCGAGAGGTTGCACGATTTAAAGCCGACCTGTACATCATCGACATATGTGCAGTAAAACATATTCCGTGGGATGCAAAGACGCAAGGAATTCATTTTGATTATAAAGAGTGTACAGCTAAGTACACCACCCTGTGGCACTCCGGTTTCTTGAAGGAATGGTCTTGATAGAACATTTCCTACTCGGACACGGAACGTACGATCCGACAAGTAGCTCTCTATTATATCTAGCATTCTACCACGTACACCAAGGTGGGACAGGTCTCTTAGTATTCCGAAGCGCCATGTTGTGTCGTAAGCCTTTTCCATATCGAGGAACACAGAAAGAAAGAACTGCTTGTGGGCGAATGCGTCACGGATTTGTGCCTCGATACGTAACAAGTGGTCGGTGGTGGATCTACCCTCGCGAAATCCGCACTGGTACGGGTCAAGTAGATTGTTTGTTTCCAGGAAATATATAAGACGGCGGTTTATCATCTTTTCAAAAAGTTTACACAGGCAGCTTGTAAGTGCGATGGGCCTGTAACTCGCAACGGAGGATGGATCCTTGCCCTGTTTAAGAATGGGAACGACGATCGCCTCTTTCCAAGACGAGGGGATCTCGCCGGAAAACCAGATGGCATTGTACAAGGAAAGTAAGGTTTTTTGCGTTTCGGCAGGTAGGTTTTTCAGCATGTCATATACCACACGGTCGGAGCCTGGGGCGGAACTACTGCAGCAGGTTAGCGATGCCTGCAGCTCAGCTAAGGAGAAAGCTCTGTTGTACGCATCGTGTTTTGTGGATTTGCGCTCTAATTTCTGTTTTTCTATTGTTGTCTTGTAGCGTTGGAAAGCCTCGGAATAGTGCGACGAGCTGGACACTTGTTCGAAATGTGCGCCCAGAAAGTTTGCCTGGTCTTCTATGCTGTCGCCTTGTGTGTTTACTAGAGGCAGTGAATGTGTTTGTCGTCCTTCTACCCTACTAATCATGTTCCAGAGTTTGCCTTCTTGTGTGTATGAATTGATGCCTGATAGAAATTTTTGCCAACTCTCTCTTCTAGCCTGTCGGCGCGTTCTCCTGCCTTGAGACTTGATAATCTTAAAATTTGTAAGGTTCTCCGCTGTCGGGGAGTCGCGAAGCAAATTCCATGCTTTGTTTTGTTTCTTACGCGCATTTCTGCAATCACTGTTCCACCATGGAACTCGTCGTTTTCCAGAGTGTCCACTTGATTGTGGAATACATTTGGTTGCGGCATCAATCAGAAATGATGTAAAGTATTCTACAGCTGCGTCTATGCTTAAGGAAGACATGTCCGTCCAACTTAACAGTGTAACTTTCCGAAACTGTTCACAATCGGCCTTCTTAATCTGCCATTTTGGAGCCTGATTGGGACATTCATTTGTAATTAGTGTGTTCAGAAGTATTGGAAAGTGGTCACTTCCGTATGGATTATTGATAACTTTCCATTTAATTAGGGGCAGAAGTGATGGAGACGCTATGCTGAGATCTATGGACGAGTATGTTCTGTTTGCAAGGCAATAATATGTTGGTTGTTTTTTATTCAAGAGACATGCGCCAGAAGAGAAAAGGAACTGTTCAATCAGACGACCTCGCGCATCGCAGCGAGAGTCACCCCATAGACTGTTGTGTGCATTCAAGTCTCCAAGGACCAGAAATGGTTCTGGAAGTTGGTCTATTAAGGACTCGAATTCATATTTTTGGAGTTGGCACTGCGGGGGTATGTAAAGTGAGCAGATTGTGATCAGTTTGTTGAATAGGACGGCTCGAACAGCCACTGCCTCAAGGGATGTTTGGAGTGGTAAGTGGGTACATGCAATTCCTTGGTTAACTATAACGGCTACGCCACCAGATGACGCCACAGCATCATCCCGGTCCTTTCGGAATATGACATATTGGCGTAGAAAATTCGTGTTTTTGGATTTTAAATGTGTTTCTTGCACACACAGCACTTTTGGTGAGTGTTCATGTAGCAGCTCTTGGATATCGTCGAGGTTTCTTAGTAGACCTCTGACGTTCCATTGTATAATTTGTGTATCCATTTTGAGTGTAAGTTAGTGCTGTGTGTACTGAAAGAACTATTACCTTAAGTCACAGAGCCCTTTCCAGGCCCTGTGATGCGGGCTTTTTCTTTTTTGGCGCGCTCCAACGAGCTGCGCCGCTCCTTCGGCGCCTGAGGCGCCGTTGGGCTTGCCGTTGTGTCCATCACATCGGCAGAAGCGCTGGATGCCCGGTCGCGGCTTACGCGGACGGGTGTCAGTGTTTTGGGGCTTTCTGCCTGAACAGAAGGCTCCGGGCCTGCAGATCCGGAGGCCTGCATGCCCTTTGGTTGCGGAGCAGTACGGGCTGCTTCCGCTGAGGGGGCAGATGGCGCTACCGCCCGTCCACTGTGCGTGGTACGTGCGGCCGCCGCGAACCTTTGTGACACTGCCCCCTTGCGTGCCACGTCCGCGAATGAAGTTCCCTGTGGAAAAGAAAGGCGTTTTCGCGCCTCCTTAAAGGAGATGTTTTCCGTTACCTTGAGTGTTATTATTTCTTTTTCTTTTTTCCACGCGGGACAACTACGAGAGTAGGCTGCGTGCCCACCCTCGCAGTTTGCACAACGGGGAACTTCTACACAGTCGTCTGCAGGGTGATCGTGCGAACTACATTTGGCACAGGTTTGACGGCCGCGGCAGCTCTGAGAGCCGTGGCCGAAACGCTGGCACTTAAAGCAACGCCGCGGGTTGGGTACATAAGGTCTGACCTTAAGCTTCAGGTAGCCTGTTTCGAGATATTCTGGTAGGGTGCTTGTCGAAAATGTGATAATCAGGTGTTTTGTCGGGATTTCTTTGTCGTCACGTCTGATTTTAATTCGCTGTACGTGCGTCACATGGTGTTCACTCCAGCCCTCAAGGAGCTCACTCTCAGTCAAGTCAAGCAGGTCTTGGTCAGATACTACACCTCGGGAACTGTTGAGGGATCGGTGTGGTGTGATAGAGACAGGGGTGCTTCCAAAAGAGGCAAGTTTTGAAAGTTTTTCATACTGGGTCTTACTTTGAACTTCTAGCAAAAGGTCCCCACTAGCCATTCTTGTAGCCTTATAGCCTTGACCGAGTGTGTCGGAGAGGCATTTCGATACAAGAAAAGGAGAGATCGTTCTTGCGTTCTTTTCTAGTGTTTCGCAGTGGATTACGTGGAACCGTGGAAAATTTTCTGTGGGTTTGAACAAGGCGTTGAAAGTCTCTTCGGTGCGCCCTCTCTTTGTGAGACGGCGATCATTCAGGGGAGGAAATGAGGTTGAGGCCATAGATTATGTATAGTTTCGGCAGCCATGCCAGCCGCCCACCATGGAGCCCAACATGGGGACGCAACAACACTTATATTGCTATAAAGTATGTCTACGCCAGCTGTACACAGCTACTATAACCAAATATAATGTGCCCAAGAGAGGGCACATACACAAGGTTAACCCTCGCCGCCCAGAAAAACGGAAGTAAATTGAAGAGAGGAGAAGACAGGAAAGATTAAAAGTAAGAGAAAGACGAAGATGTGGGGAGAGAAAGAGATAGGAAAAGGCGACTGCCGATTTCCCCTGGGTGGGTCAGCCCAGGGGTGCCGTCTACGTGAAGCCGGGGCCAAAGGGGTGTGTTGCCTCTTCCGGGGGGCCTTAAAGGTCCAATCACCCGGCGTCGGCTCAACCCCCAGGATCCCCTTTTCCCCGGACACGGCAAAGCCACGCACGGCGAGGCGTGGGAGGGGGTCGAAACCCCCCCGTTAGCTCGGGTCCGTGGTGTCGCTACACACCAAACGCCTGCTTCCACAGACGCCCCTGCGGGGTTCAGCCTGGGTGGTAAAGTGGTTGCGGTGCTCAGCTGCTGACCCGAAAGTCGCGGGTTCGATTTCTGCCGCGGAGGTGGCAGGTATGTGGAGGCGAAATGCTTGAAGTCCGTGTACTGTGCGATGTCATCATCATCATCATCAGCCTGTCTACGCCCACTGTAGGGCAAAGGCCTCTCCCATGTTCCGCCAATCAACCCTGTCCTGTGCTTTCTGCTGTCACGTTATACCTGCAAACTTCTTAATCTCATCTACCCACCTAATTTTCTGTCTCACCCTCACGCGTTTGCCATCTCTTGGAATCCAGTCAGTTACCCTTAATGACCACCGGTTATCCTGCCGACGTGCTACGTGCCCGGCCCATATCCATTTCTTCTTGATTTCAACTATGATATCCTTAACCCCCGTTTGTTCCCTGACCCCCTCTGCTCTCTTCCTGTCTCTTAAGGTTACAGCTATCATTTTCCTTTCCATCGCTCGCTGCGTCGTTCTCAATTTTAATTGAACCCTCTTTGTGCACGTTAAAGAACACCAGATGGGCAAAATTTCCGTATCACTCCACTAGGGTCAGCCTCGTAATCATATGGTTGTTTTGGCACGTAAAACCCGATATAACATTAGTTTGGTAGGACCACATCAATTTTTGTATTTTTTTCAGAAATAAAGAGTTCTCATTATGATCGCTGAATAATTTGTGCATTTCAGATACTCAGATGTGTGTGCTCCCGATCGCCCAGTTGGTTCCGCACGAACAAAAGGCCCAGCTCCTGGCCGACGTCACGGAAGAAGTTCGGAGGGTGCATGACCCACACGCTGACAAGGAACGCTACAGGATGTACATAGTGATGGCGTCTAAGTATCGCTGCTAGTTGATGTACGTTATTTACCACAACAAGTGTTTTTCTGTAATGTTCGAAAATCGACATGTACGATATAGGAGCCCTTCAACTAGTTTTCTCTCTTGCTTTCTGTCTACAGCATTGCGCAATGCTCCCTCCTAACGTTTTCCTTCCTCCATGCCAGGAATTGGACCTTCACTCACGTGTCTTGCAGCGCAACACTTGTGTTGCTACAGAAAGCAACAGCGTGAAAAAAAATGAAAAGCAACAATGTAAGGCAACAATGAGATGTGGCAACGTGAAATTATAGGTGGCCTCGATAAAAGAGCGGGGCCCGTATTAACAAGAGGGTCTTACACTAAAAATTTTCTGAACATAATATTTCAGCCAATCACGATGGGGGACATATCATTAACAAAGCCGGCCGACCGATGGGAAAGCGCACCTACGAAAAGAAGAAGTTTTGTGAATTCGACCCCAGATTTCAACTTCAATTTCAAATTTGCCTTTAAAAACTAACCGGTTCTTGGCCAATACCCCAGTGTGGGTAAGGGCCACAGCTTCTAGGGTCTACTCTACCCTACTCTACAAACCGGAAACGGCAGGCTACCGACGAGCCCACGATCTAGAGATTATCAGTGATTGAAAAACGGCGCATACAAATAGGCATGTGACTTGCGCACCTTTGAGGTCCTATTTGTGTACACCCGCATTTCTGTACACTCGGCGGCGCCGGGTTCTTCGCGAACTATGCTGCCGCCATTGAAATATGTAACTCGTAGAAGTTTCGCTTAAAATCTTTATTGCCGAAACAAAACATTACGACTCGTAGCTATCGATCATTTCAGATATCAACGGGGCTTTCACCAAAGATTCGGCAGATCCCGCGTACCGTGGGAATCGACGTAACGCGAAGCATGCGGCGGGAAGGGGACTGTGGTGCAATTCTTTACATTGAGCGAGACGTTACGAAATGACGCTAAAAATAAGCGCAAATGGTATACGCAGATACATATGTTGAAGAGTCGCACATGTGTTATATAACCAGTTGTTTACAGTTGCGGGACGATACCAACAGCAACATAGGTGTTACGAACACGGAACGCGGTAAGCCGATATGTAGAGCTTATACTTGTCCGTTGTTTCACGAACCCGTGTGCATGTGTGGAGGGGGTTCTTCACAGTTCTCACGTAGATGGTCGCGAGCGCAATGTCTTTGTGATTGTGAGTGATGTGCGCAACGCAGACCTCGCCGATTCCGCTGCTTGTCTGTATGTGTTCGGTGTCTGGCGGCAAAGTGGAATGCGGCCTACGTTGAAGTTGCGCGTCGCCGTGTTCTTATATGTGCCCATGCCGCTACATCTGCAATGAAGCCGCTTGCCGTGGACGACACATTGGAATCCCGTAACTGCAGTGGGCCCATCGCTACAGGTTTCAGAAAGTTCTAACACACCAGTTTCTGTGAGCAGAGAGTATTTCTCGAGGTCGTGCACGTACGCGTGCACAGACTGTACGTTCGTAGCGGCGAGCATCAGGTGATTGTTGTGGTTGTGGCACCGAATGAAGGTGGTATAGCCCGGTGTACGCCTCATTCACTGACTGATTGGCGCTCAAAACCAACGCCGCCGACACCGACACCGCATTTTCTGCAGCACGGACTTTTTAACGCCATCGCGTTAAAACATGAAGAAGTGTGCTGTAATTAACTGAAGTGATTACCTAAAGTAAGCTCACTCACAATGTTCTGGTCATCGGTGTGGCGAATTTTCGATTTTCTGTGCGTAATATGGCGCTGTGGCGATGTCGTTGCAGCACTGGGCATTCCTCTTCACCACAGTGTTTTCCGGAGCATTCCTTTACTCACAGGATGCCTGCATTGCACACATGTATTATTTGCATTGTACTTTGAGGAACATGGACTTATTAGTCTTACGTGTACGAACCTCGATGATAGCTTTTTCCCGGGAGGTTGTGCGGCTCGGCGTGAACAGGCCCATCGAGCCCTACTTACTTTCTTAAAAAAATACCGATATGGCCTCGCGCTTATAGACATTTTTCTATGTGACCACTTATTCGTGTTTACGTCTGTGTTATTAGTTTTCTCTTCCCTATTTTTTCCCCTTTTCTTTCCCCCTATCTTCCTTTCCTCTATGCTCCCCTTTCTCAAATGAGCAGGCAGGCGTAGTGCCCCTTTAGGTGGCAGTTGTCAGCCTGTTCCCTCCCTATTTCCTCTGTGTCTTCGTGCTTTCTATGTGTTCAAACCAAATAATAATAATAATTGAGCAGGTGCGGTGTGCTGCCTGTTTAGGAGTACTTAGAGGAATTCCATTAATGAACGTAGTTTGCATAACGTTTGTCGATCTGCCAGTGGTACCTCATCTGCTGGCGTAGAGCATGTTAGAGTAGGGGCTGATCTAATATGTAGAACTGTATTGCTCTGTTCATGAATGGTTTATTTAATCATTTATACTTTACAGTATGAATGAATGAGTTTATTTATTTATTTATTTCCAGTACTGCCATTCTCAGCTGACAGCATGGCAGATACATGGGCGAAACGAAGTGATAGAACATGTTACAGACGTTACTGGGCCATAGGCCTTTCAGACACAGCACACAATGTGTAAGTAAACATTGAAACATCAAGATAACTTGAAAGGAAAAAAAAATGGCGACATTTTGAATACCTACTTCTCCTTAACGTTTGTGCTGTGTGTACGAAAGAATTGTGTCTAAGAAATATTACCACAACTACTTTTGGATGTATTTTAATGGAAGTTTTGTTTATATGTACGGAAGAAATAATTATAAAGAAACGGCTCTCGGACGCAGTTGGGCGTTTTTTAGGAAAGGGGTCGGGGCTAGATGATTGCATGGCGATCAGCGTCTTTATTAAACTGTACTTATCAGTCTTTGGTGTTTCATCTCATGCGGAGAATTGTACTCTTCGGTAAATGTGTTCAAATCAATCATTCTCGCATTTGACGGCCGATCACTTCCACCAAACCCGAAACAGGCCACTTTGACTAGCATACTTTGAGAAGGCTATTTGTGTCTCATGATTCTACTGTATTAAATTTCTTAAGGCTCCTATATCAGCATGTAGAAGCTGTTGGATGTTGGACGTTCCTTGCGATGAAGCTATACAAATCCCTGTAAATTGTTCAGTCATGTATTTCTTCTTAAAAGCAAACATAGATGCTAACATAATCTGCATCTTCATCACTCGACAAGTACACAATCTTCCCACTGCAAAAGATGACAATACAATCCGTTCAATCCCAATTTCTGGCCAACATTTTACATTTTATACTTTTCTAGTCTATATTCGTTCCATGCTCGCACCTCCTCAGCGAAAGTACGCAAGTTTTCGTTGCAAGAAGTTTCGGATAAGGTGTTGGATGCATCGCAAAAAAAAAAAAAAAATTGAGGTTAGTTGTTCCTTATACATTACTACAGAAATATTTGACAACTAAAGCTGTCTTTATCTGTAAACTGTGGATAAAAAACAACGCAACAAGCACGATACGATTGTTTGCAGATATAGGTAGAGGTCCTAAAAACATTTTTACAATCAGTCTGAAGTGGGAAATAGTGAACGTACTAAATGGCGGAATTTGAAAAGCCACTGGTGTAGCCCCCCGAAATTTTGCATGTCTTTATATACACGCACAGATACAAACATACGCACGACCATCCATAAAGGGTGGTTTAACCCCGTTCCCACTAAGCACATCCCCCTGAAAGAAATTTCTGGCTACGCCCCTGTAGAAAACACACATATGCGGAATGCAGAGCCAGAACTTATAATTGTAAGGAGTACGTAAACTTTTAATTGTGTTTCAATAGTTGAGCTCATATTCAAGTGCACAAAAGATAAAATGTTATAATAAAATCGCCACGTTGTTACGTAGCGATGTAGAATAATACTGTCAAAACTGAAGATCACACATTCTCAAGAAAAAGAACGGCACCACAATATGATACAATTAGTTAAAAAGAGCACACTCAGTTTGACCACCTCCATCGACAAACAATTAACACTCTAGCAAGATTTTCACGGCGTTCTGTAGATGTGCGACTCTAGATTACGCGCCACTTTGTAGCAACAAGGAGAAAGATGAAGAATGGCATCTTCTCAGTAATCCAAAACGGAGCGTGCCATGCGAGTCGTGCACAAAAGCTCGCAGAAACAGGCCCGATGCGGTACTTGAAATTAAGTTTACCCCTTGTCGCTTAGCAACTAACGCAAGGTCGATGGCGCGGCGTCGAGATCGCGACTACTTTCTTGAGTAATCGACAATTGACGTGCGCCACACACTTTTGTTAACGCCAAGCGATTGATTATTCCCGGACAACGCAAACACGGCGATAAGACCGTGCTATTCATCTGAAGTTGCGCCCTAATGCTCGATATTAGTATTGCCGCGGAACCACGGCCACACCGTGCCATGGTAGCTGTTTACTATCAACATCACACTTGCTGGGAAAAACGCTGTCACGCATTGAACATTGCCTATGAGGCTTTCCCACTGAGCAAAATTAAGTGGAGCAGAACTCGCGTGGCAACCTAGAGCTTTCTTTTTCGCAACGTAGAGCTTCCTTCGTTTAATATTTATTTTTTTGTTGCTACTCGGTACAACATGCAACATGCAACATGCAACATGCAACATACAACATGCAACGCGTCATGCGGACCATGCCATGGTTTGGTGGAAACCGGGGGCCAACCTAATGGCGTTTTTTTGTTGATTGTTATTAGTGTAACACATATCCCAACGGGTTACATCGAACTAGAAGCACGCAAAAGTGTCAAAGGAGGACCTTAAACCTCGTGTTATATCGCAGGTCATGACATTTTATTGGGATGAGCAGTTCTAGACACTGGGAAAAATCCTGCGACAGACTTATAGAAAGCGTTGCTAAACTAGCGTGGCGAAGAGAGAAGAAATATTAGAGAAGGAAAGGCAGGGAGGTTAACCAGTTAGGAAAACTGGTTTGCTACCCTACACATGGGCACAGGGTGGGGGAGAGGTATGAAATGCGTAACTGCGGATAGCATAAGTAACGCGAGCTGTGCTTGGTTCCATTGATGATGATGGTGATGACCTCTTGCTGATGGCGCTCACCCACAAAGGGGGATGGGCCCAAACGTTGCCTCCATCGACATTTCATCTTCGACGACTTTACTACACTTGAAACCTACACTTCGTCTTTTTATTTATTTATTTTTGTTACCCTCAATCGCCGAAGCATTACAGACCGGAGCGGGTCACAAAGTATGAAAAATACAAAACAACGAAACAAAGCGTGCTGTATTATACACGAAACAAAACTAAAGGAAATAAGATCTCTACTCGATGAAACACAACAAAACTGAAAGGTATATAAGAAAAATAAACACTGCGAGTGCGGTTAAATTATACAGTAGCGGCAAAATATCAACATAAGAGGAATGCTACAATAAAAGAAAAAAAACGAAAAAAACGAAAATCCTTCTCTTTTCTCAAGGGTGGCGGCTTGGGCTTGTTGGAAATTCATGACAGCACGACAAGAAAGAGGACGACACATTGCGCTGTCTTACAACATAGTTATATTGCTGCAGCCGCTTCATGCGTTTATATAGAGGAGGGTGCATGTGCAGAAGAAAGGGGAAAAAAAGAAGGCCTCCATTAGTTTTTCTGTTGTGCGGACGAAAGAGTTGTGTTTAAAAAAGACTAACACAAGTAGTAAGGAACGTTATTTTACTTGAAGTTTTGTTTATATGTACGGGAAAAATATTATATGATTCGCCGAAGAAGCGGCAGCCAAGAGACGGCGACGGGCGGATCCGGAATGCACGCAATGCTTGACAGTCCGAATGTGATAAAATCGCTGTCCCTGAGCCATGCTGGAAGAAACTGTAGCGGTTGCTATGGCGATGACTCGGCGGCGGCTGCTCCTCGGCGCTGCTGCGGCTTGGCTATCTTTAGCACAGGTGGCGCGCAGCTGTGGCGGCTTCTATGGCAACGGCGCAGCGGGGTTTTTTTTGTTAACGGACGTCTTACTGCCAGCTTTAGCAGCCTCGCTATTAAAGGATTATAAGAACGAACTGTGACTGGTCGCGTTTGTGATGATCATGCGCTGATGACGATAGTGCGCCGTCGCTGTACACGACGGTTTCTTCAGTAAACAGCTACCTCCTAGGGATAACGATATTCTCTTTGACGGCTGGCCATACGTTGAATTCGACGTTTGTAAATTGGGATTCAGATTCAGCACCGCGGAAACACTGCTTGAGGTAACTACCAACTTCTCCCATGATGTAGAACCACGAAACGAGCTCATCACCTTCAGTGTCTGGTCACTCCTGCCGCGCAAGAGGGATAAGTGACGGGTACACATGTTCCATAGAGTCAGCAGTTCAACGGCTCCATGCGCACATGTATTTCACGAATCGTTTTGCGCAGTGACACTCGTCACGATAGGGCGTAGTCCAATTCCCCTCCATACCTCATCCATATTTCTCTTTCTTTCTCTATCTCATAATAAAAGTTCGATATTTCTACTATGCCTAATGGCAAACAAAGTTTGATCCATAGTCATCACCGAGATGCTGTCCGGTAGAAGGTGGAGGAGAATGATAAACACGTTTCGACCAGGCAAAGGTGGCGAGCGTGCGCTGTCTACAAAGAAGAAGCGTTCACTTCTGCCAGTCAGCATGTTTACTCTAAGGCAACACGTGCAATGGGGTGGCTGCGGAAGCTTGGTAACCGTAGAACGGGATTGCGAAGAGATACGCTGGTAATGATTTATAAAATGTATTTGAGGCCTATCTTGGAATTCGGGTGCGTTTTATTTTCTGGCAGCGCAACTTATAAAATGAGACCCCTAGTACTATTGGAAAGGGAAGCTATGCGTTTGTGCCTTGGACTTCCAAAGTTTGTTGCTAACAATGTGTTGTATATGGAGGCGCGACTACCTTCTTTGTTAAGTAGATTCAAATTACTTACTGTTCAAACATTCCTCAAGATATACGATTCGCCTCAGAGACGATCATTTTACGTTTTCATTAAAGAACCGAGTTTATTCTTTGAAAAACATTGGTCGAGACTACACACCCCACAGATTATATTTGTACAAGCATTGCTAGAACCACTGAATGTAAAAATTAAAAACATTGTCTCAACAGGTAATCCTAATTCAAATCTTCAAATACAATTTCACGATATTTTCCCTTCTAATGCGAAACAGATGCCATTTCGGTATCTAAAGAACCAGTTAGAAGATTATATAGCTCACCTGAAAGTAAGCAATATAATTGCGACTGATGCATCAGTATCAAAGGAAAAGGCGGGGGTTGGCATCTTCTCTCCTTTTCTTGACTGGTCTTTTTCGGTTCGACTGCCAGATTATACTCCTATATTCATAGCAGAATTATTGGCAATTGTTCTAGCATTACGCAAACTTCCCTCAAGTGAATCAACAGCAGTGATAATTACAGATTCTCTCTCAGTATGTACTGCACTTTCTGCGACAACAAATTTAACACTCATTCGTTTGTTTAGTCACCTAATACCGGCAAACTTACAAAAAGTTCAGTTGCTATGGGTACCAGGACACCGCGGATTAACTTTGAACGAAATGGCTGACTCATTAGCCACAATCGCCCTGAGTGGACCCCTCATCCCAATTTTACCAGATACGGCTTACGCGACAGCATTGAGATTCAGAAGTGCTTGTTTGCAAAGCGAAATAGGCAAATTCTCATTGGATAAATTTAAAGACTTGGCACATCTAAGATATGGCTGGAATAAACAATGGTGTTTATCTCGCCAATTAGAAGTTTCATACACCAGATTAAGATGTAGGATTCCGCAATTGAATTATTACCTACATAAAGCTGGCCTCAAGGCGTCCTCGTTATGCATGTTTTGCAATGAAATTGAAACAATAGACCATTTCTTTTTATTTTGTCGCCGCTACTCTAATCAGAGAAAAAGATACCTTGTAGCGCCATTTAAGAAGTTAGGATTAGCAATGAATGTTCCAGAAATTTTATCATTTGGCGGCACTTTGTTAGGGTATAGCCACAGGGATGTCTGCTCTGCTGTGTTCGATTACATCAATGAAACAAAAAGATTACCGTGTTAGTCTATTTATCTCTGTCCATAATCTTGATTCGAAATCTGTTATTATTTATCTTAGAAACTACCGAAACGATAGTCTGTTCGCTTGCTCCTTCAACAATTACATTTTTTAACCTAAATTTAAAGATTTGTTTAGTATAATTAGTGATTACTTCAAGCATCCTGCCGCCCGGTTCTTGGCCCATCCCCCTTTGTGGGTGAGCGCCATAAAGACGAGGACATCATCATCATCATCATCATCATCATCAGCATAGGTTGGCTCTCGTCTGAAATCTTTTGACGCATCGAACCCGACGAGCAGCACCTGAGACCCAGATCATGGACCTCTTGTTTCTCACTCGGCTTGCCGGTCTGGACCTACGAACGAGCGAGTCGTTCGACTGCGAGGAATGCTTTGGCCATGGACCTTTCCAGAAGCGGATGCTGTTCCTCATCCTCCTGGGGACATTCATCACTCACTGCCAAACCCTCGTGGTGTCCCTCGTCACCGGCGACGTCAACCACTGGTGCAAACCGCCCGGTGGCTTCAACATCTCTACAGCCGAATGGAAGCATACCGCCATACCGATGGAGACCGACGGAACATTCAGCCGCTGCCGAGTCTACGAACGCTGTAAGCCGCTCGCTGAACACGACACATTGGTAGACCACGAGGACGTCGCCGCTGAAGCGCTCGCGGCGGGATCGTGGTACAACCGATGCTTCCCCGAGCAAGTCCAGGACATCAACAGCACGCGCGACGTGCCTTGCGAAGCGTGGGACTACGACGTTCGCACTGCAGAGAGCAGTGCAGTGAGCACTTGGAACATGGTGTGCGACCGACGGCTGATGCGGGTCGTCCTCGCGACTATGCAGAGCTCCGGCGGCGTCATTGCCCTCATCCTGGTCGGAGCCTTCGCCGACTACATCGGCAGAAGGACATTGCTCCTGGGCTCGTCCATCGCGATGCTTACCTGCACGATAGGCACTTTCCTGGCTACGGGATACGCGTATTACGCGACAGCTCGTTTCCTAGCCGGGGGTAGCATGGCCGTGAACGGTGTTTTCACCTATATCCTCCCGTTCGAGTCAATGACGCACGCTCACAGGCCGCAGCAGGTCCTCCTCCTGGCCATCATAGGCGTGGCCCTGTGTGAAGTGTGGATCGTCGTCATCAATCCGATCCTCATCGACTGGCGTCTGAAGCAGTTCATCTTGCTCTCTCCGGCAGCTCTCATACTTCCCGCGCTGTGCTTCGCGCGAGAGTCATCCCGCTGGCTTGTCGCGAGAGGAAGACTGGACGCCGCCGAGGCGGTTATGATGAGGGCGGCCACGATCAACAACTTTCCGCTTCCGGCAACGGCGTGTCTCGTGCAGAAGCTGAAGGAACACGCCAAGAACCGCGCAGGTTGTGAAAGCGACGACAGAGGAGACCTCCTCGACGCTCACTCCCTCCGGCGTCGAGCGCTGGCCATGTTCGTCGTATGCTTTTCAATATCATTTGTATTTTACGTCGACGCCGTGTCCGTGGTGCAATACAAAGAATTTTGGATACCGGCTTTCACGGTCGTCATAACGCTCCTGGCGTACGTAGTGATGCACTACCTCATGACCGGCGTCACACTCGTCACCGTACTTAGCGTTTGCTTCGTGCTGGTCGGCTGCATACAGTGTGTGCTGAGTATCGCGGCCGCCGCCACATTGGCCAAGCTCACCAAGACCTTGCTCGTGCTTTCTAAGGGTGTCTCGAACGTACTGTACATCCACTGTTTGACCTACGTCATGGAGCTCTTCCCATCGGCACTTCGAGGAGGCCTCGGCTGCTGGTCGTACGCTTGCAGTCGCTTGTCAGCAATGTTCGCAGTTCTGGTCCTCGTTCTGCAGCCTGCCGGATACGAAGACGTGGTCTTCGCAATGACGGCACTGTTCCCTTTCGCGTCTCTGCTCATAATCCGTGATCTGCCGAAAACAACGGTGGTTGAGGAAGCCAAAATCGTGGCCCGAGACCCTACGGACTCTAACAGAATGTGCATGGATCACATGAAGCGGACACTGAAGAGTAAAATGCGCAGAAGGTCCCAAGCCTCCAGCACGGAAAGCTCCCGGTCATCCAACAGGAAGAAACCAAAGAGCACTGGCAGCAGCAGCTCTCGCAGTTCTAAGGGGCGTCCTCGGTCTAACACCGGACAAGCGCCGGGATGAATTTACCGAAAGCTCAGTGGAAACTTGGGTGTGCTTTGTTTTGTGTAAGCGACTTAGAACTTATGATGATGATGTTTCGTATAAGTTGCAACTTAATTTATTTTTGCATGTTTTGTCGTACTACGCCGACAATAAAAAAAAGTACGTTGCATGATGATTCGTATAAATTGTACCTTCGCATTTTGAAAGTTCTTTTCCCCAAGACCGAAGAGAATTGGTCCGTTGCGTCTTCAACTGGAGGCTTTGTAGAGACGACAGCAAGCCGTAACTCCAGGCATCACATTTATTAAATGCGAAGAATTTGTTAGCGAACCTCAGGCACGTTGGCCATTTCTATCTATCTATCTATCTATCTATCTATCTATCTATCTATCTATCTATCTATCTATCTATCTATCTATCTATCTATCTATCTATCTATCTATCTATCTATCTATCTATCTATCTATCTATCTATCTATCTATCTATCTATCTATCTATCTATCTATCTATCTATCTATCTATCTATCTATCTATCTATCTATCTATCTATCTATCTATCTATCTATCTATCTATCTATCTATCTATCTATCTATCTATCTATCTATCTATCTATCTATCTATCTATCAAGCCGCCTACGACATTGTGCGCTCTTGACCGTTTCGTTACCGGGATGTGCACCAAAATTGGTGTGGCATCACGTGACTGCATGACGAACATAAGTGACAGGTCATAAGCTCAAAATCTTGACATGCATATCATGAACGGTATCAATTACATGCCACGGTCTTGTCCTCTCGTTGCCGTTTCGTTAAATTAATGTATACCAAAATTGGTAAGGCGTGACAAGAGTGTATGACGAACATAATTGACTGGTCGTAAAGCGCAAGTCATGATATACACGTCATGTACAGCATGATTTACAAGACACGGCGTTGGGGCGCTCGCGGCCGTGTCATTAAATGAATATGTGCCAAAATTCGTATGGCGTGACATTTCTGCATGATGAACATAAATGACAGGTGGTAATATCAAAATCATAAAATGCATGTCATGTATAGCATGACTAACATTCCACGCTCAGGGTGCGCTCGCAACGGTTTCGCTAGTTTGATAGATACCAAAACTTGTATGGTGCGACGTGACTATATGCCGAACATAAATTAGAAGTAATAACATTAAAATCATGACATGTATGCCATGTACGGCATGATTTACATGCCACGCTCATGGTGCGTTCGCGGCCGTTTCATTCATTGGATATATACCAATATTGATATGGCATGACATGATTGTATAAAGAACATAAACGACAGGTCCTAACATGCAAATTGGGACATGCATATCATGTACGACATGACTTTCATGCCGCGCTTATGATGCACCTGACGAATACACCGCCCATAGAAACATCAGCCAACTGGTATGAGGCCCTTAGGTGTCTCATCAAACGCGAACATTGACTGCCGGCGTCTTCGAGATTTGGCGACATGTGACGATACTTCGCGAGACCGGCGACGGCGTCGAAGGATGCAAAAAAAAGTAATTAAGGGTCTAGAGTCACGTGATACTCACGTGAATATGCGCGTGCCTGTGTACGTCGCCAGATTTTGAGACATCGTAGTGGCGACATCGAAGGACATCGTTGCTTGGTCAAGGCGGGCCAGTCACGGAGGCTCTGCAAAACCTTGTGAGGAGCAGAAAGCTTGCAATGCCTCCGACCCTGGAGGCATGTTCAAAACCACCTTTAAGGGAAGCCGTAGAGGTTTTAGAATTCGGTAAAACATTGTTGTTAAAAAGGGCCAACATTATTGTCGACGATGACGTAATTGTTTCCACTGTTTTGGCAGCAGGAGCTTTAAAATACGCAAAAGAAAAGTTCGTCTTGCTCCGCCCACGCGAACGCGCCGAAAGTAACCGGAACTACGTCATCGTCGGTAGCTTTGGCGGAGCCGCGTAGCACAGTCGTATCTTCAACCGTGGCCTCCGTGATTAGTTCCGGCTGCGCGCGTTCGTGGAACTGATCGCAAGGCCATGGTTTCTTTAACTGTGCTGATGTTGCCGATGACACGGCACGCCGAAGATGACGTCACCGCGTTCACTCAGCATCTCAAGAAGCCCTGCGGCTGCAGCCGCGGTTTTTGCCAAGAAATGCTATTTGCGTTCACTTCTGTGAATTATTACATTGGTTTTCGAATGCAGCAGGGATCAAAGTATGATTACACACTCCAAAGTCATTTTTTTAAGTGCTTCAGCCTCCCTTTAAGTTCAGAAAGCTTTTGAATGTTACGGTGGAGGGGAGGATCAGCACGTCGACCGATAATAAAAAGAACAAGAAAATGGCTTTCGCCTTCGAGTCGTCTTAGGTGATTGCATAAGGAACCCTTGAGATTTTCCTGTTCAGACAAGTACACCTATTCGGTGCCTTTGACAACGCTGTCCCTCATCTTCACAAATTCAGTCATGCGATACTACCAATAAGCACTTCACAAAATTCAGAGGGCAGTACTAACATTTATTAGTCCAAAGTCGCCGACATGGGTCACTGGGGGGCAAAAAGATACGACCCGGTGAACACAACCACACATTTATACTTCGTCGTTAACGCGGAAGTGTCACACACTAAGCTTCGCCGAAATTAGGCTTGGGAATGTTCTATTGCAAGCATAAGTTAGTCCGTGCGTAATCTGGAAAAGTTTACATGCGCATGCTATGCGCATGTGAACTTTTCCAGATTACGGACGCTATTGCTTCGCGATGAGGTATTCCAGTTACCACGGCGGATGTTTATTCCGCCCCTCCGATCTTGCTTCTGCTCCCTAGGCTGTCTTCTGGCGCTGCTGTTGCACGTGAAATATTTCAATGTAGTGCATTTTACTTCGTGGGATACGAGTTAAACAATTTATTCTCATGGTATCAGGGATTCAACGCAACAGCGTTAAAGAGTTCGTTTCGCAGAAATTCCGGTGTCGGCGTCGGTGTCGACGTCGGTGACGGCGTCGCTGGTTATGAGCGAAAAATGATGCATCTTGTCCGTGACCGAAAAATCGAGAAAGACGCAAATAAATTAAATAATAAAAAAACTTCGGGTTCGAGTGAGAATCGAACCGCGGCCGTCTGATACAAACAGGTAATCTACCGCAGAGCCACGCTATTTCTTGAAGCGTCTTCGACAAAAAAAAAAAAAAGAACAGTACATGAATATTCGAGAAAGATGCAAATAAAATAAATAATTAAAATCTTCGGGTTCAAGTGAGAACCGAACCCAAGCCGTCAGCGTGGGAAGCACGTGTTCTACCACGTGTTCTACTGCTTCGAAAAAACAGAACACTATATGAATGTCATGTAGTGGAAGGAGTTTCTTTAACGCATGCAATATTGCGTGGCAGACGCGTAGAATCGCGCCAGGCGTCAAAACATGTGAATTACACGATGAGTGGGTGTTTTAAAGGCCCACCCGTTACAAAGCGCTGAGACATATTTAAGCGTCATCATCGTCAGCAAAAGCATCAACACACTGAACAGCTGCGTAAGTTCGCGTGTTCCCGTTAAAGCTAAAGAAACAATCCCGGTAAAGCTAAAGAAAAAGATGGCTGATCCCTCTGTCATAGGAATCGGTATAACACGAAAGTGAAACGTGTGGTCACAGTAGCAGTTGATTGTTTATAGTGCATAGGTATGTGAGAGCTTGTACAATGTCTACTGTTGTTTGGGAGACATAGCACCGCTTGATGTGGACTTTAATGTGGACGCACTCACGTTGACACCTAGTGGCACATCACCGCACCTACGACTAGCCCATGATCATGATTTAACCCTAGCTGCAGCTGAAGTTCTTAACATATATGTGGACACCGCATATGGTGAATCCCGTGCATATATGGCATCAACGGGCACATAATAAACACTGAAACTTGATATGCACTCCGTCAAAACGCCGTGAAACGAGAAGAGAAACGCTACGAGCATCGTGTCTTCTAGCTTGGCCGTTAATTCGCACAGGGCGAGCGGGGAACGCGTTGCGACAGCCAGGCGAGCGTCGGAGAGCGACGGATGCTATGAGCGAGGCTCGGGCTAAAGCCACCCCGCGGTGTTTAAAGCGTTGAAGAAATTACATTTCCAGTGTAAACACACAATTCTAGTTTACACTGGAAAAAACGGCGCGTTTTTTTTTTAAGCCTGGTGGCACACATCTCACCGACCCGTTATATAGAGGACGCCCATAGCATCGATCCAAGAGCACTGAGAGAGGAAAGTGTGAAAGATAAAAGGCGCGTTCATGTAGCCTCCGTCATTTGTTTGGCGGTAGCTCAGTGGGCTAAACTCCCGCCAGCCATCGTCGCGGACCGAGAGGTCATGGGTTCGACTCCTGCCATCAAAACTTCTTGACAGTTTCTTTTTTTTTTGCAATTTCATGGCCATCATTTTGCCGACGTATTTCAGTGACGGAAATACGTCATGAAAGACTCAGTGGACCCCGGCATAAAACACTTTCGTGTTAGAAAAGAAACAGGAATCCGGTGGTTGTGTTGCCGTTCTTGCACACAATAACGCACTAATTAACAGTAATGGCTTCCCGGTGCGATGCGCCAATGATATTCTCGGCACCCAAAAAATCGATAGGTTTGTGTCTAAAATTAACATGTAGAGCACCGGTGAAGACGCCCGAGATGCAACATGTAACGTCAAACGTGTCAAGTGATTTGTTGAGTGCAAGGAAAAAGTATACAGTTTATAGGATTCCTCTGTCCTGCGGCTCATTATACATTAGACAGACGGGCAGGTGCCTCAACGAAAGGCTACAGGAACAAAAGAATATGTGTAAGAGTTGCAATCGAGGGGAATCACGCTTAGCACTGATCTCCTTGTAAGCGTAACCCGAATTTCAGTGCCAAAACTATGTTGACACAGCAGGAACCGAATTAAAAAAAAAGACAATTGTTGAAGCGTACGCTATGCCGTCGGGACAGTTTGGCGCATGCGTGAGCTCTCCGTCCTTGCACTTAAAGACAAGCAAGTTGCATTTCTAGTGAAACAAAGATTTTGGTCGCCGTACATCTTTCATCTTGGATTCTGATATGGCATTTTGGTAACGTAAATTTCCAAGAAAAATGCAAGGGTTTTTACAATTGATAGCATTCACGTTTGCCCATGCGCGGTTTGCGAACAGTGCCCTATCCTTTTATGTTTTTACCCACCACTCCTTGTCTACTTTTAAATCAGTTGCTGGATGCGCTTCGTCTCATCGTTCGTGTCTGCCTTCTTTGTGAACTTTGAATCGCTGACTTTTTCATCCATTATGTTCTAACTAATCCCTACAGAAGATCTTTTTTTTTTATCTGGGGTTTAACGTCCCAAAACCACGATATGATTATGAGAGACGCCATAGTGGAGGGCTCCGGAAGTTTCGACCACCTGGGGTTCTTTAACGTGCACCTAAATCTAGGTACACGGGCCTCAGACATTTTCACCTCCATCGAAAATGCAGCCGCCGCGGCCGGGATTCGATCCCGCGACCTTCGGGTCAGCAGTCGAGCGCCATAACCACTAGACCACCATGGCGGGGCCTACAGAAGATCTTCTGAGAGGGTAAGGCATTGCGTAGCCATCTATAGTATGATATAGCAAGTGTGCCGGAAAGGGATGTGATTGTGAGGAGGAGTGATATGTGGGGTGAGGAGGGGAGAAAGGATGAGAGGAGAGGGTAATCATAGCATAGCAATGTATGGAAGAGTATAGCAAGGGGTGAGAAAGAAAAGTGAGGATGAGGAGGAGTCATTTGAGGGTAAGGAGGATGGCAGAGTGTAAAGCATAGAATATACTTGTACATTATAGTAAAGCAAGGAGCGGGAAAGGCAAGAGAAGGTGAAGAGGAGGGAAAGGAGGAGGGTAATGCAACCAGCGCCGCTGTTTCCTCAGTCTTCGCACCATAGTACGGAGCTGCCCCAATGTTAACGCGACAGCGTTAAAGAGCTCGTTTCACAGAAATTCCGGTGTCGGCTTTGGCGGCGGCGTCGTTGTCCGTGAGCTAAAATTCGAGATAGATGCAAATAAGTAAATAATGAAAAATCTTCGGCCCGTCTGAGCATCGAACCCAGGCCTTGTGCATGACAAGCTGCTGTTCAACCACGAAGCTACACCAGTGCTTGAAACTGCTTCGTAAAAAACGCTATAAGAATGTCATGTATTGGGAGGGGTCGCCTTACCACATGTAGGGTAAGGCGGAGCAAAATGTTACAAAAATGTGAAAATAGTGAATATTATTTTTCATTTCCCTTGTTACCATAAAACATCAACGCCGAAACTTTCTTTTGGGTACGAGGTATGTGCTACATAAATATGGCGATGTTGGGACTGTTGAAGTTTGAAGTTGATTCTAACATCACGAAAATACACGTGACATGGTTCATAAGTATTACAGAAGGAGGTCCCGAAGTAAACACTGTCAGGGGGACCTCCTAGCGATATTGTATTGATAGCATATTGAAAGCATATTAGAAACACGAAAAAAAAAACAAAAAAAGAAAACAAAAGAAAGAGAACAAAAGTTTATTTAAAAAGAAAAAAGTTTATTTTAAAAAGAAACAAAAATGCACCAGATGTCTCACTTTACCCCAATCTGCAGGGCAAGGCGAGACGCTGCGTGGGGCGAAACGAGACGGTGTGAAAAAATTTCATCCCTTCAGTTCTTACAGTACAGCACATAAAATTCACTCCGTGGGCCCTCACGCCGTCTTCATGAGCACAGTCTTTGCACTCCACGCATTGAATCAATACAGAACCCGGCGCTGTGTTACTCCAAATCTCTCAAACAACATTCAGTTCATTTTTCAAGTCGTTTTCTACCCAGGAAGCTCTAGATGATATCCTGGTGCACGTCCGCACCATCCTAAACAAAAGAATATTATACATAATGAGCGTAAATAAATGGTTCACTTAATAAGACACTCTCTAAGGCAATTCAATGCCTTTTTGTCGCGTTTTGCCCCTCTCACATGTCCATATTCAAAAAAATTGGGGGGACGCTTAAGCTTCGCCTTTAAGAGTTGAACGCGATAGGGATATTCTGCCCCTAGTGCGCACTTCGAACACTACGAGTGTTTAACAGGATGCGCGCATTAAGGTGTGTGCCTTATGTAATGGGTAGCATGCTTTAAACCAGGGGCAATTATGCGCGAGAAACTTTTTCGAAGTTGCGATGCACCCACTACGTGGCCTTAAAGGAATACGCGCAGTAATGTGCCTTCTGTAATGGATGGCTGTCTTTAAACCACAAAGTCGTTATGACAATGACATGGCGTGAAGCCCGATGGCAATGTACGCTTGTACCACGCAATATTACTGCGATATTGCATCTCGTACTGTGACACCTGTATACAGGACGCGTATTTTTGGGAAGCATGAAAGTTACTTTGAGTGCAGCTCCAAGCAGAGGCGTGGCTGTGTGGTAGAACACCTGCTTGCCACGCAGACGGCCTGGGTTCGATTCTCACTCGGACCCAATATTTTTATTATTTATTTTATTTGCACCTTTTTCGATTTTTCGGTCACGGACAAGATGATGATTTTTCGCTCACAACCAACGGTGCCGACGCCGACGGCGGAATTTCTGCGATAAGAGCTCTTTAACGCTATCGCGTTAAAATATTTCCCCTTTGGCCCATGGCACCGAATGAACTAAACTTTTGGGGGCATGTAGCTAACAACGTAAATTCTTGCGTTGTTGGACTGACGCCGTAATAATAATATCTGGGGTTTAACGTCCCAAAACCACGATATGATTATGAGAGACGCCGTAGTGGAGGGCTCCGGAAATTTCGACCACCTGGGGTTCTTTAACGTGCACCTAAAGCTAAGTACACGGGCCTCAAACATCTTCGCCTCCATCGAAAATGCAGCCGCCGCGGCCGGGATTCGATCCCGCGACCTGCGGGTCAGCAGTCGAGCGCCATAACCACTAGACCACCGTGGCGGGGCGGACTGACGCCGTAGTAGCTTCATGCACGCATCAGAAAATTTGGACGAGCAGAATTACGCCCCTTTTCGGCGGGTCACTAATACACTGACATTGCTGACATCAGCCGCGCAATTTTTCCCGCGTGAACGCTGTGAGCGATCATCAACTTTTACACAAAAACGTCGAAAACTATCGGCACCTATCGCTGAAATAGAGAAACGAAGAAAAGGTACTTTTTGTATTAGCTGTAGAGGGCGGCAAAGTCAAAATGTCGCGTTTTGCCCCGCGTCTCATTTTGCCCCGCCTTACCCTAATATTGCGTGGCAGAATTTTAGAATCGCGCCAGGCGTCAAAATATCTGAATTCAGCAAAGAGAGGGTGGTTTAAATGGGCACTAAAGGCAAATAAAAATTTACGTCAGAGTGAAAGGTCATTGTTTGAGAACGTCTAAAACGTCAATATTATAAATAGCAGTGCTCTAGTAATCAAGAAATTAAAGGGAGTGTCTACCGCTCGGAAAAATTTTTCTGATTGTGGTGAAAATGAGAAGATCGTTCGTCACATCGGCGGCAACGAGCCTGCTTTTGCCCCACAAAAAAGGAATTATATTTTTAAATCGATGTTGAAAATCGTGAATCAGTGGTAGTTTCGTTATCGCGTACTGCTGTGTGTGCCTTGCACGCTCGTGAAAGTCGCTCTAGCGGAAACTCCGACAAAAGGCCGTGGCCATGCGATGTTGTGTAATGTGCCCTTGAGAGCAGAAACCACGGCGTCGGCTGCCGGGCAGTAAAGGCGGGCAATGTTGCGCAAGGCAAATGCTACGTTAGGCCTTCTCAGGCGCATGATTTGAAATGCGCTAACGCTGTGCGGACCACCGAAACCTGATTTTCATTAAAAATAAGCATTTCCTTGGCACGAAACAAGCACTGCGAGGTTTCTGACACGCTATTTCAACAATCAACGTCGACTTAACATTTGCCTTTAGTGTCCCTTTAAAGCTGCCCAACCATTACAAAGTGCACAGGTGCGCGTGGCACCTAACTGACGCGTAGTGAGTACTTCGGAAATTAGCAAATGGAGGAATAATGGCGTAGTGGGCGCTTCGCAACTGCACTTGCGGTAGACATTCTAGGATAGTTCGAAACAGTCAAGCACGAACGTTCCTTTCCGCGCGGCACGGTTGAAAACGATGTGCACGGGGCCCGATTATGCTGTCGCGTTCTACTCTTCAAGGCGAAGTAAGGCTCGCTTCACTACGTCTATTGTTTTGTACAACGTAACTAGAAGCATTGGCGCGTCATTTTATCTATGCAGGTACATATTTCGTGTTTCCGTGGGTGTAATGAGTTTGAAGTACATGATTTTCGCAGCACCCTACGAGCAAGCAACATATCGTGTACAAAGTCAGCTTACAACTAGAAGCCACTGCATTTGCAGCACAGAAATCAAGTAATGAAGTGGGAAATTTTTATGGTTAATTTTAATCTAAATACTAACATCTGTGTCTTTCAAAATCTTTGAATGTCCACCCATACCTCTTTACAAGTACCCTACTTTGCTGAATTTCTGTAGTTGATCAGCCATCTTGATCTATTCTGGATTCTACATAAACAGCGGTCTACAACACCTGTCGTTTTATTGCTTATCTGCACCGCTTCGTATTGCTCTGTTGTGAAAATCATTGTTTTATATGCTTAGTAAAACTGCAGCACGCTTTCCTCTTTTACCATGCTCAAGTTGTCAATGCTATATCGAGTAGGTCCGTGAATTACGACGTGTTGGGAGCTCTGTTTAACAGATGCTAGAAACACGCATCTTGACAGCTTGCAAATCAGTTTTGCGGAACTGAAGGCGGACCAGGACGAATATTCCGGCGACTTAGATGATTTATTTCTGAGAAATCCGTACGGATTTCCTTGTGGCTTTGTGCTACAAATGGGTGGTTGTCTATTTTCCCTTTCTCACCTTGACAGCTTGGTAGAAAAGAGTAGACTCAGGTAAATTTACAAGAAAACAATCAGAAAACAGTTCTCGCAGAGTGTGCCGAGAAACGCCCTTGAGTGCTGGGGCCGTTGCCTCACTGCAAAGGGAGAGCGATGGGAGTTGAAGCATTGAAGGACCCTAAAAGCGGTTATACCAGCTGAAGAAAACTCGCCGGTGACTTCCTGCTGAATTGATAAAAAACGCACGCCTGTCGTTGTGATGGCGATGAAAACCTCACTACTGTGGGAGAGAGACAAAAGAGACGGACGGTCGCTAGAAAGCTCATCTGGATCAGAGCCACATGAAAGCCAGGGACTCAGTCTGTCAGTTATAAAATGAAAATACATCAGTTCAAGAAGTTGTGGCCCCTATTCACGACCAACCTGAACGTCGTACTGTAAAGCGCCCTTTTAAATAAGAAAGTAGAAAAAATCGCAAGAAACTCCCGGAAAACGCCCACATTAACACATTCTTTGTTATCATGCGAGCGCGACAAATCACTATAACTCCGCTTCTACCTGACCGATTTCAAAAATTTTTGCAGCAGTCGATTCGTGAGACAGTAACGACGCACATTCCACACGCGGTTTGCTGTGCGCGCAGGCGCGAGTCTGTCATCTCTTCCCCTAGGTTGTTGTTGTTGTTGTTGTTGTCACGACAATATCATCACGACAAATATGTACATATACGACGTCCAGCGCATAAATATTGCGCAGTGTCTAGGGGCATATCCAATGCGTACAGGGTGGTCACGAATTCTTTCGCGTAAGCACTCGCTCACGTCGCGGCTGCCTTTAAGCGACGCTTCTTCCCCGATTTGAGCGAGTTCTCCTTCGAAGCAGACGCACACCGCAGGAGCCGCTCACGGAATCAACTTCACTTTCGCCGACCTCCAGCCTTCTCCTCTTCACCCTAATTAAGTGCAAAAAAAAAACCACAAGACCTATTAGTAAACACACATGTTCAGGTAAGTGTGACAAATCTAAGCTTAGTTGAACTTAACGTCCTTCAAAGTGTGATTAAACAATCACCGCCAGCATTTCTTGTCCACTATGTTAGTCTTTCCTGCTCGGAATATTCACGCAGCACTACTACGTAACACAAGCTTGCACTGGTATGCGTTCAGGGCTCACACAACGAACGGCTATCGTTACGTCCGGCTCAAGTTCTGACGTCGTATGGTCCTAAATAGTCTACTTGACGCTACGAACCAACGCGTTCTTCGACTTAAACCCCTATAGTTCTAAACGAATAGTAAACGTCACGTTGTGATGAATTAGGCGCGAAATACTAATGCAGTCGGACTGGAGAAAGAACAGTTCTTTTCGTTGGTTTTGTGTTGCCAATTCATCACGACATGGAGCTACACCCGACTCACCCTAACGTCTACGCTACTTCCGCACACGTAAAATTCAAGCTGCATAAGGTTGGCAACTGCCCACGCAACGACATTAGTGCGAACATTCGCTGAAAGTTATTACGGAACTGAAGGTATAATTTTTGTGCCCAGTATTCTCCTACGGTGGTAATAGAATGAAGATGGCAGAAATTTTATTCCGTATGGATCATTCATTAAGAGTTTCAATGTGCAAACTAATGAGCATACGCTTTCGCAATTGAACAACTCAAAAGAGAAACCAGGCGCAAGCAATTATTGGTCCTCAATAGATAATATACACCTCGGTGAATGCATTTACGCACCAGCATTTGATAGTCCTTGAACTCTGCTGCTCTTGGTCCACCGTTACTGCAATGGTTGAACATCTCGATTGCGGTGAGAACGCAACTCGCTGACAAGCACGCTCGGTCGTGCAGAACACTTGATCGACAGAACCCCAAAGTACCAGATGGAGAAGACACCAAGTACGCTGGTATGGGTCACCGAGCCGCTGCGAAGCATTGTCGAAACAGCTGAACCCCTGGGCATCGCAGGACACGTCGCGAATTCTGCTACTCTCCGGCTCCTGCGAAGGAGACGAGCACGCATATTTCTACAGTGGAAAGACAGAACCACACCATTGCTTCTATAAGGAGAAATCATGCTATACGGTGGCTTAACAAAACTCCTTGGAATTGCAAGCCAAAAATCTTGCGATAACCTAATCTTGCGATAACAGTCATGTTGAAAATTACTACATTGAGCTCTTTTACTGCAGAAAATTACTTATGGCTAAGTGAACAGCTAAGGGAGCTTGAGATGTGCTTGAGCAACACATACTCCTCCTACAGGAAACGGTTATGTCAGCAAACGGTCGTAATTGCCATGGGATCTTCCATTCCATGACTACCGGCAACTTGGTAACAGAGGTCATTAAACAGAAGGCCCTCGCTTACTTTGCGCCCACACCAAATATTTTCGTCCGTTATGTAGACGACTGCTTCAGCATTATACAAGTGTAAGACGCAACAAGTCTCCTGAATCTTCTCAACACCATATAAACAGTTCACTGCAGAATACAAGTTGGATAACATCCTTTCCATCCTCCACGTCTGCGTGAGTGAACACGAACAGACTCTCGTTCGGCGCCCGGAAGGACTCATACCGGCTACTCATGCCATCAGGCTTGCCAGAAGCCTTCCGCTGTTTTATCTCTCGTTTTATCGAAAGCCGTCTCAAAGCAGGCCTTCTGCAGGGCGCACCGGTGTTCCGTCCGTTCCAGGTGTGAGCGAAGCTCTAAACCGCATGTTTACATACGACATTCACAATCCACGCGTACCGTTCAACAAACTGAAAAATCAGCTTGCTAACGTCGGGGATCCGATAAACAGCGAGAATTCCCCTTTGTCCACAAAGTACCATGTGCAGACTGTAGCTACATCGGCGAAACTGGCAAGTTCAGGAGGATATTGAAGGAGCGTCAGAGAGAAATCTGCAACAAGAAAGCATCGAACGTCCTGGCTGAGCATGCAGACATTCACGGTCACCGCATCGATTTGGATGACTCCAATACAATAGCTAAGGACAAGAATCTAGCAACTAGAATACTTCTAAAATTTTTATTCAGTCGACACCGCCAACAGGAACAATGGAAATCTGTCCGCTGACGACACCAATTCGCTAAGTCATATTTTAGTATAAGAGACGTCTTCTGCCTGCTTTAGCGTGATCAAGGAACCCGTACAAGCCCGTAAACATCCCTCGTGCGTTTTTGCCTTGACTTGGTTAGTGACCGCAACTTCATCCTAATGTTACCTGACCAATCGAACTTTCATCGAACTCTCCACTACATATTCTACCTGTGAAGAATTTGCATATGTAATAATGGATGGAAAAAGTCCATTAAGGTTTTTCGGAGCGCGCTCTATCAGATGTCGCATATGTCGGGAAATAATACGGGGCTTCAACTTCAGACCACCGGGGAATGGATTACATGTCAACGCAACAAGCAGTGCACACTTTGGCAATGTCCCTGCAGGATAAGATTGGCAATGCATGGTTTGGTATATTGGGCATGTTTAGGCCCACCCAAAAATGAATGGACGAATTTGAATGTTGATAAGTCTAGTTGGAATCTGGTCATAATTGGCTTCGCTCCTGTGTACAATTCAGCGAGGACCTTCTCGACGCTACCGTGTCCCACTTCCAAAATGGACGTGGCTAACGCCAAAACTGACCTTGCACAATTCCAGCATTGAGTAGAACCATGTACCCAATTCAAAGGTTGAGTTCTCTCATGTTCAAAACACACTTGGCCCACTCCAGACGTTCGAGTAATAGAATTGTTGGGGTTTTACGTCCCAAAGCGAGCATTTATGAAGGACACCACAGTGGAGGGCTGCGAAAATTTCGACCTCCTGGGGTTCTTTACCATGCACCTAAATCTAAGTAAGGCGTTAAGAAAAACTGACATCGGCCGCGTTGACCAGACGAATGCAAATAAAAATTAAGGTCCCAGCAGGAATCGGACCCCAGAATCAGACCCCAGAAATCGTCCACCAACAACCCAACAAGCGCAGACGCCTGGCCCTGGCTCGCGCTATCCTCGACCGCACCGCCGCGAATCGCGACTCTACCGTACTCGTCGATGCGGCGCAATACGGTAACTCCTCCACCTTTGCACTCGCGGTAGTAGATGGCGACGGAGCCCTACGCTCAGCCGCCTCGGTTAGACTAGCAACGAGCGCCATTGCCGAGCAGGTCGCCACAGCTTTAGCGATAATCGATCCCTGGCACACCAGCGTCTTCACAGACTCCAGAGCCGCCATTCGGGCTGACGAAACCGCAGTATCGCGCGTGAAGCAGCCCACATTTTACAAAAGCGCAACCATATCGGCTGGCACTACCTCTCTTGGTTCCCTGCCCACATGAGCAAAGACATCCACTCATGACCGAGCGCGAGAACTCACCAGCCCCGACGATCAATCAGCACCGAAGAGCTGGGCCCAGACATACAGTTTAGTTTAACGACCTCTTACTCAACTTCCACGAAATCACCTCTCACTATCGTAATAGAAGCAAATACCCCCTAGCACACACAAAGCTTGAACGCGCGCAAGCGGTAGCCTTTCGCATGCTACAAACGAGATCCTACCCATCAGGTTGCCGACTCGGCCATTTGCACAGATTGCACAGAAATTTTATTGTTCACTCTCGCACATGCTCTGGCAATGTCTAGCGTTACCTCGGAGACCTCTCACCAATTAGTCCGACAGGGAAGAGGCACTCAGGAGCTCCGAGCTCGACCATCAACTCAAGGCAGTCCAGAGGGCCCAAGAACTGGCGGAACGCCACAACTTTCCCGCCCCGACTCGGACGTCGCCTACGGTAGCGGCTGCTAGGGTGTCCCTCGTGGATGCCCCGGCGGCTTAAACTCCTCAGGACCTGTCAATAAAGTTCTTGATGACTGACGAAATGACCACGCAAACCATACGATTATTCTGAACTCTGAAAATGAGTCATATTTATTGCAATCGTCCTAAATCTATCAGCACGTTTCTTTAAAGATACACTTTTTCCCAGCTTACAGGCTCGCACTATTACGAAAGCACGTCTTTTGTGCAATATGTAAAGTGCCACACCTTTTTCACTCCATTGATCTTTTTGTAGAACACAATACTACGCAAGTTAGTCTAATGTGAACTTGTAGGCCATGACGGAACTACAAGCATGGCCTATATTATAACACTGAATAGCGACAAGCACTAGCCGGACTAAACGCTAACAAGACAAATACTACACGCATAGCGGAAGACTCAGTTAAAGGGTGTAAGTTATGTAAAACAGGTGCTACAATTTTCGCTACGGACGAAAGAAGAGGGAATTTTGCAGGGATCTTTACTAATACTAATCGAATACTCTTGGAATAGTTTTCGAATAGTAAGAACCATTTTCAAAATAGTCCTACACTCCACAACATTTTATTTTAAACAAATATTCACAAACTTACGGTTACTTTACGGTTACTTTTAACAGACTCCAAGTACCTCGGTTATGAATACTGAGGTAAGCTCGTCTACAGCAGCGACCAAGGTCTTCGAAATATTTCGCAACTGTAGGTTTAAATACAGCAGTGACTACCGTGATCACGGTGACACTTAGTCGCTTGCTTCTAATAAAATTGACACATAAAAACTAACAAATTTTTAACCGAACACCACACATACAGCAAAATCTGTCAAAACTGATAAATCTGACATTGCAACATGGGCCTCTGCACCGAAAGCATCAGTGTTGAAAGCGGCATCTGCAAGAACAATTTACTCAAACAATTTACGCGTCTGTTGGCTATAGTGAAGCTGAACGCAGCAGTAGTCCCCACCGTCAGTTATTCCAAGACAAGGACAGGAACTAATTAATGCGATGCAGCATAGTAAAAATTGAGTAGGAGTGGAGTTTTAAGAAGAAAAAAAAAAACGCCTTCATCCGGTAATCAATTTAGCATAGGTAGTCTCGTAAAATGTTGGGCTGCATGCATATTGGTAATTCAGTGATTAAAGACGAAAAATGACCTTCGCCTGTTCCGGAGTTTCATTGTGTTCGGCTTCTCCCGTCGGTGCTGATTATTCGAAAACTATGCGAAAAAAAAAAAAAATTCGCGAACCTTGCACTAAGCCGCGCAAAGCTTGAAACAGCGAAACTGGACATTTCTGAAGACTTGTGGGAAGACGCGAGGCGTTCGCTTTCCCACATATTTTATTGATGCTTGCTCTCCGATGGGTAACCACATATGCCGTGTTCTTGTGGGCCTCCTCTTCTCTGACGCTAGGCTCGAACGTGCGGTGCAATTGAGGCGCAACTTCGTCGTTTTCTCCGAGATGCTGACGGCTCGCCATAGACTAATCTGGTTGCTTCAGGTTGTTTCTGGGCCTTAGCTGGGTGATGCAGCTCGTTTCAAGGTCATTGCTAGGCTTTAGTTAGGTGATGCTAGGTTATTTCTACGCTGATTCTCAGTGCAGAGAGTTTCGAGTTAAACCACAGACAGTTACGGTCGACATGGATGTCCGAATTCCAGAGACAGAAACTCGCGCCGAAACCAAGCGTTCGCCCCTTTCACATCTACGGGCACGTCATCGTTGGTGTAGGCCTTCCATAGCTTCGGGGTCTTCCCGCAGCCGCCGCTGCCTTTCCCGTTACCTAGTATTCTCTCGTTGTACGTACTCAGGATGTTCGGCTCGCCGCCGTCGCTTCGCAGCCATTTGTTGTTGGGATTTGCCCAATTTCTGCGGCACATACCCGTTCAGGGGGACGATAGTTTTTTCCTTCGTCGGACAGAGAACGATTTGCTAAACAGCTTCGCCGTTAAAACGGGGTCTCGTTCTGGCATACTTGATGCCTGCAGGTGGTATACGAGTGATTATTGTCCAGCTGCCAGCTCGTAAAAGGATCAGACCCTACGTGACGTCAGCAGGCTAAAGATCTCAGTCAGCCAACATTTGTACATTAATTGTAATAACATACGAAGTGCGGTGTGCGTATACTGCTTACGTGTATAATACGTGCATGTAGGTGTCGAAATGTTCGCTACGTAAAATGCACTGTAGTACTTTGTTGTATTCCGGAACATGTTAACCGCAGAGTGCCGTTTCATGCGTATACAGGGTGTTTCAGAAAAAAAGCACAAATTATTAAAAATATTACGCTTAGGTGCTACGCGTCTCCAATTAGCGCAGTATTGTTCTGAGCCATGTCCAGGAATTCGGGACATCGACAACTAATGTCATCTGTTGCGTTGACTGCTGAGTGGCAGCGTCACTGAATGGGAAACGACCTTTAAACATTTACAGTAGTGCAACGCTTCAATATACGCTTAAATCACTTCGTCCATATAATCTGGGAGTCATCTTCTCACAGTGCAAGAAGTTTTTGCTTTATTCCCATAAACTTCCTGGGTTCGAGAACCACTTTAATGTGCTATGTTAAACTCCATAGAAGAGAATTTAAAATTTTTATATAAAAACAATGCGCCCCTGACCTGCTTAAATCACTGAAGCGACCCAATCTCGATTATCCAGTCTTCGAACCTGTGAAGTTTTGACTGATGTTATCGAAGTTTTGTGAGGTTCGACGGGAAGTGTTTGAAAAGGTGCATTGCAGCGAAACCACCTTATAGTGTTTTCATAGTGCTTCATAGTGTTTTTCGATGGCCCCAAAACACGTGAAACATGTCAGTGTTTTTATAAAAGCTTGTTTTTCTTGAAGCTGCTCAAGATACAGAGGATATGAATACTGTGGAGGTCTTCAGTTGATAATTAGCAATGACAAATTGTAGGTTAATTAGAGAAGATCAAAAACGAGAATAGCTCCTCGTAATTCAAACCAAGTAAGAATTAACAAGAGGCATTGATACGCATGCGAATCTCCCTCTATTGAGTATATGTAATCAAAGGTACTAATGAATTTAACAATTTAGCAAATGGTAAAAGCGGTCACTATAGAAGGACATGTATATATATTTACAGATAGTACTGCAATGTGCAAAATTGATACTAGATGGCTATCGCATGTAACTAGCAGTAGCTACTGTTATAGCTAATTTCGAATCAAAGGTATAAAAGATATGGTAACCGTACTCGGGAGTTAATAATACTTACACTTAGTGTTAAATACGAAAAGGGCAATTAAGAATCAACTAACCGGAGGATCGCGTTGTAATGTATCACATGGAGTGGAGACGAAGAGGATGAAAGATATCAGAATCTTAAGTTGCTAGTTAGTGATTAGGAGTATTTCAGCCTAATTAGATATAAGAATCTTACGTTGCTAATTCGTAATTGGGGGTCTTTTAGCTTAATTATTACGGATAATTAACTATTCGGCAATGACCGCAAGAAGTCACAATGACTGATGTTTACTCGGCAACATTATGCACATTTGCACCCTGACTATAAGTCATCACTTGTAATAATGAAATGACCAATAATAGAAGGCTTTCAGTATAGAAGCATACGTACATGAAATATATATGGTATTAAATGTGTAAAATTACCATCAGAGATAGATAGTAACAAGATATTATCTTTAGTGGTAGTGATCGATGATTAGTAGTCAGATGATTTTTGGGGAAAATCTAAGGAACCGAGTGAATAAAGGTGTCAAATGAAATTTTATGCAAGAGAAACATATTTTATAGTTTATTAGTGATCGTTGTATGAAATTATCAAGTGTGGGTAGATGGTCAGTAAATTATTAGGACGATATCCTTGTAATGCATCAAACGAAAGCATAGAGGGAGAGGCTGAATACATTTAGAATGTTTTGCTAATTCGCAATTAGGGACTCTGCAGCACAATTAAAATACGTGTTCTTATAGCAGAGCTGTTATGCCCACCCTTTGTCCGACTCGCGATGTCTACAAACAGTCATTATCATCATGCCGGCGCGCTAAGCATAGCTGTGCCTAGCTAAGCCAAGTGAATCGTAGCCAACCCTAATTAGGCCTAGTTGAGCAGGGCAAAACCTAATTAGCCAGGCATAATTAAGTCAAAGGCTAATTAGCCATAATTAAAGGGACACTGAAGCACTTTTAAAAAAAAACGTTATCGTGTCATGTTAAGTTTTCGTGCGGCAAACTCGAAAATCAAGTCGAAAATTTGCATAGACTAACGCAAGTAACTCTTTTGCCGAAAACGAGCAACAGGCGCTTGGGGCGGCATTGCGAGTCTCGCCGCCGCCTGTGATTGGTCGAAGCTCCGTGATATCAGACGGTATCGTGAAGACAGCTGACGGCGCATTCCAGCAGGCGATGCCGTTTTTTGTTTTTGTTTTTTTAAATCGACGTCCAGTTGCTGTTATGGCGAAATCTGGCAGTCGTAACGAGTTCACTGTATATCCGTACATGTTCGAGTCGGTCGCCACTGTAAGAGCGACGACCGAAGATGCTGCCAGCGTCGATGATGCGGCACAGGAAAGTCTGTCCCAACCGGTAACCTTCACCCGTGTCGGAAACATGGACTGGTACGTGCAAGGTGCATGTTAGTGCTTAATTTCACTGCAGTAAACTGATAGAAATCATACGTTCAGCCGTGTATATTAAATCCGATAAGGAACAGCCACATTGGCACTCGATTTTAGCCGTGTATGGGCAGGGTCCGCGCTGCGCGCGCACATCGTGCGACAACATCAGCTGTTCGTGAATTTCACTGCTCAAAGTGCAGCGTTGTTGACGCAATCGGTATCACACTTCGCAGCGGGCAAGAAGCATGTCATGAGTCAGTGTGCTATCGCGAGAGAAAAAAACAAAAAAAAAAAGCGCACGAGAGCCGCTCTTTGCCGCGGCGGTGATATGTGCTCCGAACTGCGCTGCAATCTTGTGCAGTGGCGTAGCCAGGGGGGGGGGCACACCGGGCCCGTGCCCCCCCCCCCCCCCAATTTTTGTTTTGCCACAGCATATAGAGCACAAAATGACTCGCCCACATCTTGCTGCCCGGCCCCCACTTCAGATCAAGGAGGTGCCTCCCCCCCTTGAAAAAAATTTCTGCCTACGCCCCTGATCTTGCGCATGGATCCATAGTTTCGCTCATATATTGCAGTTCTGTTTACAATGTCGTCGCTCTTTCGGAATTCTGGCCAGTACTATAATGATGGTGTGTTGAAATGCAAACGGTATATTTGCTGCGTCATAAGTATGCGACTGTCGTGTAGAGTACCCGATTTCGAGATCTCATCGTGAGCCATATCAAAGCGTTTAACACGGAAACACCTTACGTCCTGGGCCAGGGCCCCCTCAGGTGCGGGAACACAGAAGGAACCGCGTCGCTGTTCAGTCGCATAGACTTCATCGTCAATCCCAGCGACTATCAGAGACGGGCTTCGAACGTAGTCGCTGTCACGGAAGTGCTTAGAGCACAGCACACTTCCTCTCGTAGGTTTGAAGTCCTTTCTTTTAACTCCAGTGACCCATCTTGCAGCCATCTTCTGATCCCGAGGAAACTTATGCAAATCGATCTCATCGCGACCGAAAGTGTTGCAGCAGCCATGTGCCGCGCAGAACTGCAGCATCGCGAGTACGCTTCAACCCCCGACAAACACAACTAGTGAGTGTCGGACAGCGAACATCTCTAAACGAAACAAGAGAACGGTGCAACGACAAGAAATCCCTGCGAACTGGCACAACTGATGCTTCGCTAGGCAGCAGGTCGCAGCAGAAACAAGGAACAAACCGAAGCAAACAGGCGCAACGGCCCTGCTCGTTCCTGTCGATGACGTCACCTCTCCACGTTTCTCTCTCAGCCGTCCTCCTACCCTCCGCTCCGCGCGCGCAGGGGAGCGTTCCCGCGGCCAAAGTTTGCTCGCTTATAGCGCCGTTGTTTAGTCGAAAATCGGGGGAAAAACCTTCGCAGGCATGTTCTAAGAGGTCGCGATACCGAATTTGCAATAAATTCGCGAATTCAAAACCGCTTCAGTGTCCCTTTAAGCATAGTTGAGATTCTGGTGTGCGTAGCCATGCCGCGTTTGGCAAGATGTGCCGAGCAAAGCGTAATTAATACTAAATAGTCCTGCGCCTAATTACCTTCAATTAGGATAATTAGCTCATTAGGCTTAGATTGACTTCGAATGCAAGCTATTCGGGGCCGAGCCTCGAGTGTGCGAGTTAGGCTAATTCAGTTATAATTAAGGCTTGTCTGACTTGGGATGCAAGCTAACCGACACCAAGTCTCCAATGTGCCTCTTAGACCTATTAAGCTGTTGCATGTCGGTGGGCTAGTTGGTTTGTTAGCATAGTAACGAAAAAACAGCGTGTGAATACAGGAACGGAAGGGGCACCCACACGAGTGCTGTGTGTGTGCCCCTTCCGACCCTGTCTTCTCGCGCTGTTTTTTCGTTACAATGCTATTAAGCTAATTATTCTAATTAATCGACTTAAGCTAATTATCCTACCTGGTGTTGTGATTGACAAGCGATACCCAATCGAACCCGATCAACAACTATAGTCTATACTCGTCATTTAGAATGTGATCCCGTGAACACTTCGTGCATCGGCGCGTGAATGCACGTGTCGACACTTCGCTGGTCAAGCCAGGACCAGCCAAGTGTCGACCAGCTCCCCTCTAGCCAAGCTTTGCGCGACTCAGTGCAAGCTGCGCGAATTTTCAAAATTAGGTTAACCAAGCAGAATTCTCAGCAAGTGACTAATGCTGATCTACATTCACACCTTGGCATGCAGTGCATTACTAATGAATGGCGACAACGAATTCAACATATTTTAAATGTAGGGGTGCAAGCTGTCAGTGTAGGACATAATTAAGACAGATAGATAGCTAGTATCTCAATCAATGAAGTTATAGCACGATGGCGGCAAATGATAGAATATTGTTAATTATTAGCAGCAATAAATATGATTAATTCGTAATCAATGATAATTATTCCTTTAATATAGATCCCATTTATTACTCACATGTGCTACGACAAACATTTACGAGAGATCACGATTTATAGGAGTACTGCGTTGGAAACAGCGCGAAAACTGGACAAAGGCTAAGGAAAAAACGACACAAGCGCTGGCACATTGATGAATTATGCAAAGCACTGGGCGCGAAAGAGCCTGATGTAAGAGAAAAATCGCAGAAGGCTGTGTTGAAGGGCCAGTTGCTATATGTTACTGCGTTGAAAACAGTGCGAAAACGGCACGAAAGCTAAGAAAACAAAGGAACAGCGCCTTGTGTTTGTTCCTTACCCTTCGTCCCGTTTTCGCGCTGTTTTCAACGCAGTAACAGGCACCAACTGGCCCTTCAAGACACCCTTCCGCAATTTAAAGGAGTAATTGCGCTGATAGTTACAGGCAAATAATTAAGTGGAGATATATAATAAAAATTAATTGAAGGATATGATTGCAAAGCATCACATGATATCCTATAGAGAGAGGGTGAATGCATTGGGAGATTCTTGCTAATAAACCCTTTAAAGCAATCCCAGAACGCCCCGTGGAAGCGTGAGGCACTATGGGAAAAGTGTGTACATCGATCGAGCCAGCCGTTCGGTCGCCCGCTGCTCGTTGGCGCCGTGGGAGCACGAGACGAAAAAACAAAACAAAAATAAACACGTCGCCGCTTGAATATTCCTACTTCGTAAAACACTTCACATATCCGAACGCACCTGCATGTATCTACGCATGAAATGTGAAAGGAAGAACGCAGTCAGTGTAGGTATTGCCGAGCGTATGTATGTATATCGGACGTAGCACTTAAGCGGCATGTGCGTTATCGCGTGGCGATGCCGTCAAGACGTTCTGTTGTCATCATTATGAGCCGAACACCGAATTAATGTTTAGTGTACAAATACTTGTAATGTACTAGCGTAAATGTGACGTACTGAATTGCCATATACACACCTTTCCGTTTGAGCATTTGGTGTCATGAACACTCTTGCGCTTGCTCGCTGTGTTTAGTCGCTATAGCCTATTCAAAAGATAATGTCAGAGTTGCAGCTCATCTTGCTCACGACTATACATATCCGCGGTATACATTCACCTGCTAGCCAACACGCGAAAGCACAACCAGCGTTTCTAAAATGCAACAACTGCAGTTAGTATCAACGAAGGGCGATAAAAGCTTACGGTTTGTTACATATATGGTGCGAATGACGCGCACGCGGTCTAATCACTGTATACTTTACTTTAGTAAACACCTACTATACTCTTTCGAGTACTCTTTAAATATCAGAGCCTCACCTTCAGCTCGTCGACAGTGTCGACGGACGTTGATTCCAAATGGATCTGCGAATTGCATAGACCGCTCCTGAACTTCATCTAGGAAGCCGAGTTGTACTGTTTTATTTATATTATGCTGCAGGGGCAGGGGACCCGGCCCGACTCGCACGTGACTGACTTCGTGCCATGTTTTTATTAGTCATCTCTAGAACGAACGAAGCCTCATATCGGTGAAGAGAAAACTGGGCACAGGCAAAAACCAGATGTATGTACTAAGCAGTGTTGCGGAATGGGCGCCTTCATTCCAGTTCCATTCCGGGGAATTAGAACTTGCCGCAATTCCATTCCCTTCAATTCCTCGGAATGAAAAAACTTCGCCCATTCCCACTCCGGGAATGGCCGGGCAGTTCCATTCCCGTAATTCCTCAGCGTATGAAATGCATCTGATAGTTTTATCGAGTTAAGAATGAACGCCCCATCAAGCTGATGTCATCAGATGCATTAAGAGCTGCAGAAGTACGCAAAGCAAGTAACCAAGATCAAGGGATAGTAGCTTGGTAACATATCTCGTGCAGTACATCCACCCTACTAATTCCCATAGGGGCAGTTCTCCCGCTACCTATAGTATTTGCATGGTCAGCATGTTTGAACGAATGGTGATGTTTGAATATTGTTTAAGCTTAAATGTGTTAATGCTAAAATGACGACATAACGCATTTTTATGCTGACAAAAGTAGCGTTGAAGACTAAGTTTTGCCACGCGTCTGGAGCGGTCGTGAATATGGAGAAAACTAAGATTTGGTTAATAGGGAACAAAACCCTCTAGATCTGCTGGTATTAGTTGGAACAGTGCACCGCTCGGGCACCTTGTGCCTTTGTATCGAATACGGAACACTGGGCAGCACTGCTCGTCAGCACTCATGCTTGTCAAGCGCGCCTTTCAAGCATGGATGGGGTGAGGACTTTCTGTGTTCGCCTGCGCGCAGGCATGCAATGTCTTCCTTGCCGCAAAGGTTATTTACGTGTGTCAGGTACTAAACTGCTCGTGAGATAAAGATGAGGCTGTGCATAGAGTATTCGCCGCTTTCAGGGGCGTAGCCAGAAATTTTTTTCGGGGGGGGGGGGTTCAACCATACTTTATGTATGTTCGTGTGTGCGTTTGTATGTGTGCGTGCCTATATACGCAAGCAAAACTGAAAAATATCGGGGGGGGGGGGGGGTTGAACCGCCCCAATCCCCCCCTTGGCTACGCCCCCGGCCGCTTTCGTGTGGGGGTATCAATGGGAACCAACGCGCAGGGATAATTTGTTTCTCGCTTCAGTATCTGCTGGGATAATGCATTTGTTTGCACACTAACTTATGCCTCGGTTTCTCTTTTACAAATTGGCAGATCGTTCACACTTTTACACGTCTACCCTTGGCTCTGGCTAACTAAAGGTGGACCTAGAGAATACGTTATGGCCTTCGACTTCGAAAAAAACATGTACTCAGGCCTACATGACTAATTTGAGCATCATATTACAGTAGTAGCAATTAAGGGTGTCGGAAAATACGTTCCTCCCCAATGCCCTCGCGATGCGAACGCGGGTATGTGCCGAGTCGTAGCAAGAAAAGATGCAAAAGAAAAATGGATAACGATAATAATGAAACGATCCCACCCCGGAGCAGTGGGAGTGCAGGCTGGCCAGCTCTCAGCTCGAGACTTCGGAGCAACACAGTCTATATAAGGACATGATTGTAGTAGGCGCGTTGCTTATAAATGTACCGTGGGCCGCGGCGGCTGCATTTTCGATGGAGGCGAAAATGTTTGAGACCCGTGTACTTAGATTTAGGCGCACGTTAAAGAACCCCAGGTGGTCGAAATTGCCGGAGCCCTCCACTACGGCGTCTCTCATAACCATATCGTGGTTTTGGGACGTTAAACCCCAGATAGTATTATTATTATATAAATGTACCGCGCTTGTAATAAGCCAAGCCATTTTAAAAATACTGCTTTATTGTTAAATTCAAGGTTCTGACTTACTGATAATTGAAAAGTTTGATAAACAGCGCGTAGACGAAAACTTGCTCTATTTTCGGAAAAAGACGTAATTACATTCACATTCCATTCCGTGCAAAAAGCGCTTAATTCCATTCGCATTCCATTCCGGGATCGCGAAAATGTGGAATGATTCCGGAGTCATTCCAATTCCGGAGTGGGAACTCCGCAACACTGGTACTAAGGGACAAGGAAGGCAAAGTCACTAACAGTATGGATAGGATAGCTTAAGTAGCTGAGGAGTTTTACAAAGATCTGTACAGTAGCCGGGGCAACCAGGACGATAATGTAAGAATAGTAGACCAGAGGAATGGAACATCCCACCAATAACGACAGGGGAAATAAAGAAAGCCTTGGAGGGAAAGGAGGCAAAGCCGCTGGTGAGGATCAGGTAACATCAGATCCGTTGAAAGACAGTGGACAGAATGTGTAAGAAAAAATGGCCACCCTGTATACGAAGTGCCTCTTGACGGTGAGGTACCGGAGCCTTGAAAGAATGCTAACATAATCTTAATGCACAAGAAAGGGGACGTCAAGGACATGAAAAATTGCAGGCGCGATCAGCTTACTGTCCATTGTCCACAAGCTATTTACAAACATAATAGCTAACAGAATTAGAACAACATTAGAATTCAATTAACCAAAGGACCAAGCAGGATTTCGTACAGGATACTCGACAGTAGACCACATTGACACTATCAATCATGTGATAGAGAAATGCGTGGAATATAACCAACCCCTATATATAACCTTCATAGATTACGAGAAGGCATTTGATTCGGTCGAGTATCAGCAGTTACGCAGGAACTACGGAATCAGAGCGTCGACGAACCATATATAAAAATACTGGAATAAATCTTATCTTAGATTTAGGTGCACGTTAAAGAACCCCAGGTGGTCAATAATTGCGGAGCCCCCCACTACGGCGTCCCTCATAATGATATCGTGGTTTCGGGACGTGAAACCTCAACAATTATTATTATTATTATTATTATTATTATTATTATTAACACTTGATACTGGTAGAGTGTTGGTTTATGTAATTTGAATTACCAAAAATGAAACTCGAAGCCTTTATATTCAACCTGGTTGAATGTTTTCTCCGAAGTGCATTGGTTTAAACCGCACTCGTCTTAAGCGTCTAGTCGTGTTTTGAATTCCTCAACTTGCTATATGACTGAAAAAAAAATACAAAGAGCAGGAGAAGCCATTTCTTGACTTGTACCCCGCGAAAATACACACTGCGGTGTAGCTTTTCGCATGTGACAGCAGCGCCAGAAGACGGCCTAGCGAGCAAAGCAAGCAGTCCTGCGGCAAGAGCATCCGTAATTCTGAAGTGTCCACATGCAAATACACGTGGACACTTGCGAATTATTAATAAGCAGATGACAGAACATGCCCAAAATTAATTTAGGCAAAACTCGGTGCGTGACACTCCAGCGTTAATGATGAAGCGTGTGTAGGGGGTTGTTTTTCACGTATTATTTCTGTTGTCCCCCAGCGTCCTACTTAAATAATAGTTTAAGGGATTTTACTTGCCATAACCACATTGTCATTACGGGGCAAGTCGCAGTGGGGAATTCTGTAATAGGTTTAAACACCCGGGGTTCTTGCACGTGCACCTAGATCTAAGTGAGCGGATGTTCTTGCATTTCGTCCCCGCTGGAATACGGCCGCCATGACAGGGAATCGAACCCGCGACCTCGCGCTTAGCAGCGCCACACTTTATCTGCCAATAGCTCGCACGGCGAGTATGTACATTATCTCGGCGGCGCTGGAATAAAATTTAACCCCTTTAGCTCACGCTAAGGAGACCACAGTAGCCTATGCTCTGGAGAGACATTCATTAAATAAACTACTTTAACGTTATTAGTCAATTGCATTGTTCGTCCCACCCTCACCCTCAAGCATTTTCCACCTCACCCGTTGTTGCACAGCCTGCGGTATCGGCCCACTCGAGCTTTGGTACCAATGGTATTCGCGCCGCCGAACGCCGGATTTTTAAAATCACGAGCCATACAGCGCTCTCTCCTTAATGAGTGATAGTTACTTAGCACCCTCTGACGGTGCGGTGTGTTTATTGACATTACTGTACAATTGAAACGATGGTAATGAGTGATATGGTAGTCGAGGAAACCGAAGAACTTCATGATCTAAGATTTCTGACAAATTAGGTCTGTAAATTAGTAGGTGAACATCGTGTCTACCAAGCATGAAAATAATAAAAAGTAGTCCGCGCATCTCGGACGGGGCCACACTTCCTGCGAGACGCGAGTCGCGCACTGCAGCACACTTTCCAGCGTCATTGATTACAGCACGTGGCTTCAGTTAACCTCGCATTGCGAGACACTCAGTGGTCACTCTAAAGGCGCCGCGAAGAAAATCAGAAAGAAGGTGGGGCTTGTCACGTAAGCAAAACAGGGTACATTGCCTACGATAGCAAGGGAAGGCAGGGAAAGAACTCCGCTTGCAGGCCATCACCTTGGCAAAGGTAAGGGCAGAGTTAATAATACTATCTAGGGTTTTACGTCCCAAAACCCCGATATGATTATGAGAAACGCCGTATTGGAGGGTTCCGGAAATTTCGATCATCTGGTGTTCTTTAACGTGCACTGATATCACACACTACACGGGCCTCTAGCATTTCGCCTCCATCGAAATGCGACGGCCGGGATCGAACCCGCGACCTTCGGGCCAGCGGCCGAGCACCATAATCACTGCTCCACCGCGGCGGACAAGGCCTGCGTTGACAGCAATGTTTATCTTCTGGCGGCACGGTAACAAGGCAGTTCAATGCAGTCCAAAAAAAAAAGAAGACATTTCTGAAAGGTTCTCAGCTTGCGCCAAACATCGCCTCAGCTTGCCCCAAACATCGACCGTTATCTCACGGTAAACGAACACATGACACAGCGAATAAAAATAAAACTGCTTTTCGAGAACCTTCCAGGTGTCCTTGCTCATATAAATGAAATATTGCAGCTCGTAATCAATACATTAAGCGGGTCCTGACGAGGGGTATTTTAGCGAACTTTACCACGTAAATATAGAACGCGCTATTCTGTACCGAATAAAGCTGGCCGCAAGAGCGAGGTTCCAAGCCGCGACCTCCAACATTTCTGCAGACCAGCATAGGCAGTCAAACAACGCGGGTTTCTCGATACGTTATAGGAATCTAATCTCTCTCATAACTCCTTCACCAACTTAACAGAGAGGAAAACGCGGCCTGTGTAGCGTGTCATGCGTATAATGAAGTCAGTGCTTTCCGACGTCTTTAGTTATGTTATTTAGAAACAAAAAGCGCGCTGTTGAAACTAAAGCTATTTTATTAAAACCATTCTTTTTAAGAAGATCATCCAACACTATTCTGCTTGCAAAGGTATTCTTCCTTTCCTTGTGCTTCTTATTGAGCTTTAAAGAAAAATGTCTGTGGCAGCGAATATAACACGGCCAGGCGCCTTCACGTAATAGTGCGAAATGTCGATTCGATAAATTGACGCCAACAAAAATTAGGGACATCAAGACTCTCTGCACATTCGGAAACCCGCGATCGTCGTCACCACTTCCCAAGCTTGCATTATTTTCTGGAAGTTAGCTTTTTCACATTTACAAAAACAGCAGCGCTAAAGGATGTTCTTTCTTTTAAGAAACCCGTTGGAGCCAACAACATCATTGGACGAAATATGTTGGAGAGGCAGGGGATGAGAGGAAGGGCAGCGCTCTCTTTCGAGAGTTCGTGGTCACCAAGCACAGCCAAGCGACCCTTTCATTGCAACATCCTTTCATTGCAACAGAACTGCTGATTCACGGTCGAGCAGCCCAACCGGCCGCTCGTTGCATGCGTTGCGGTTATCTGTCGGCGAATGAGGTTCGCGCTCGCTGGTTGTAGCGGATGTCGTCATCGTGCTTTTTTTAACACGAAAGTGTTTTATGCCGGGGTCCACCAAGTACATCCGTCACAGATATGACGTTGATAAAATGGATGCCAACGGGTGAGAAAGAAAAACCAAGAAAAAGATACCCCGCTGGGAATCGAGCCCACGACGTTGCGGCCGCGACGGCAAGCGCCCGACGCCCTACCGAGTACGCCAACTCGTGAGATGCTAGACTCAGCGCGAACGCGCCTTATATCTTTGACACCAATGCCTCCTTGACTAGATGCCCGCCGCGTCGCTCGCTTTCCCATTGCGGCGGCGGTTCCCTTAGTTCACAAAATCCGTGAGGCAGCGCTCGTAGCCTGACCGACTTCCGGCGCCAGCGGAAATACGCTTACACCTTCGAGACTGTAACAGGCGTGATGGCAATCTCGGAGGCGGCAGCACGTGACCTTTGTTAGTAAGTAAGTAAATGTAAGTAAATAAGTAAGGTGTTCCTTTTCCTTTTTAACACAGGACAGACGTTTTAAGTGCCGCAGGAGGAAAAACCCGTTGCATCCGTTGCAGGCGTGCGCTATAGGGGGCGCTCGTGGCCTGACCGCGGAGAAAAAAAGAGGGAGAGGGTACGGAACCGGGTTACCGGACCACGCGGCGGGCATCTAGTCAAGGAGGCATTGTTGACACACTCTCTTTCGCGGCGCGCGGAGCGGGGTGGTGCCGCCGTCTGTGAGGCGTGAAAAGAAGTAATGCTTCACGATCGACACTTACTAACGCTTCCTCCGAGATTGCACGCGATATCGGAGGTAATGGTTAAAGCGTCTCGATAGACCAGAACACAGCGAATTCCATGCGCATCGCCATATTTGCATCGCGCGTCGCGCCATCTATCGCACACGCGAGGAAACAACGTGCGCGGGCTGCCACGCTAGCAGACGCCGCACAGAGCAAACGTGAAACTCCCGAAACTCAGCCCGTCGGAGAGCGTGTTTCGCGTCTTTTCTGGCCTGGACATTTTCGCTGATTTTATTGGAACATCAAGAACATCTTGCTCATGCAAGTCCACAATGTATACAGTACGTGCTGAGTGGGCTGCGGAAGCAACCTCGTCGGATACGTACGCTGTTACATTTGTAAAAAAACGTTCTCGCTGTAGTACGCGTGAATCGTAATCGCAGTGCAGCTCGCGAAAGAGTGAAACGATGTTTTGTTGCCCCATATTACAAGTTGTGCACAAAGTTTTGTGAAAGCTCATCATTTCAGCATTCATCGCGTAATAATTAGAGTACGCTTTACGGGTAGTTTCGCGGAACGTAATTTTTGTTTCACGAGCGCTCTTACAATAATGCGTCTTGCTCACAAAAGCGTGCTATCAGAGAGTATCACCTGCAGTGACGTTCATCGATCCCTTTTGGAAGCTATCTGCGCGATTTTATTCTTTTAACGATGGTGTTTTACAAGCGAAACTGTGCTACTATTAGTTAAGCCGGTTAGCTACGTCTGCGACGTAAAGGACACTGGCGCGAGTACTCTTTACTTACGTGCCAATATATGTATTATGTGCAGCTGGATGCGTCGTGTCCAAATAAATTTGGGGACATCGAACACTGCAGTGAAAGCACGAAATTCTGGCCAGCTGTTGAGGAGCACCGTGCCATTTATTACCTTTCGAAGACGAAATCTCGAAGGCGTGGATGCCATCAAAAGCACTAAAGCTTAATACTACGTTGAAAGTGGCAAAGCATGCTGATTTCTTGTGCTTGAAAGCACTACCTTGCACTACATTTTCGTCAAAGGAAACGCTCGAAGGTATGAAGTGCACCCCCACACAAAGCTCGCGCCTGCCTTCAACCCAGCTGCGTGTCACGCAAATTAGGTTCGCAAAACGAAATAGGTGGGCACCACACTGCAGAATACACGCATTTAGTGTACTTACTCGAGCATTTTCACTCGGCTCCTAGTTTTTTTGCTTGAATCACAGTTATCCACTCGCGGCGAAGCTGAAAATACCGCACCGGCACTATTTCCGTGGCGCGTCGTATAATCGTCGCAGACAACGCTATTATCCTCTTGTTGCGCTGCTTGTTTTGGCATCCAAAGACGACGCAGTAGTGCCCAGACGAGCTCTTATACGCTGAAGCGGCGTGAACGGGTACTTTTTTGCACTTTAAAGCTTCAGAACTGCAGCTTGCCCTGTTTACTTAGTGCAGCCGGCGCGCGCCTCGGCAGCCCGGTCAGCCCGGCGTCTGGGTGCGAGAGTATCCGCTCGGCTCGCCAGCAGCCTGGGTGCGAGACAGGCGTGCTCTGTGGTGCGATCTTGTACGCGTTACAAAATAAACACGGAGGCGTGGCATGACAACCAGCCGCACGTGACCGCACGCGAATGGCCCATTTGAACCGCGACAGACGTCACGGCTCTGCATTGACCAATCGCGTGCGGTCACGTGCGGCCGGTTGTCATGCCACGCCTCCGTGTTTATTTTGTAACGCGTACAAGATCGCACCACTGGTGTATACCAGAGCCGTATATTCCTTCGGAGAGTTCGGCGGAGGGGCGGAGCCAACAACCGTCCAAATTTAGCGGCGGCGCTGTCCGTCATTTTGTGCCGCGGCACTGTAAGCTCGCGTTGGCGTGCGCCCGCAACGCTCCGTCTCTGGCGAACCCTTTCTTCAGCGAGTTAAGGCGCTGATATACTCCAGCGTAACGTCGACGCGCGCGCACGCTCGGCACAGTGACGCTTACGCTAACAAACGTGCAGCACTCTATAGGCAAACGCGCGATGCGACTGACGCGCCCAGCGTCCGTCAACGCGCCCCGGCTGCAGCCGGCGCGAGATGCGACATGCTGCATTCCACGCCGGCGACGTTATCCAGACTGAACTGCGTCTGTGTCTCTACGTGAAAAAGAGACGCCAAGTGCGCTCAATTGCGCATGCGTCAAGGCGACGTAGTGCGTCGCGCAAGTGGCAGTATAGAGTGCTCTGTTTTCGCGTCAACGTAACGTGACGAACCTAGCGTCGCCGTCTCCCGCCGCCGCGGGCTGACACGAACGCACGTCGGAGTATAACAGAGCCTTAGAGCAGGCTACTGCGCTGCAAGCCCCCATTGCGACGTCCGTGCAGGTCCACGATGTTCCACGCAGCCGACACTTACACGAACAGCAGCAAAGACACACCAGGTCGGTCACAGAGGAAGCATAAATGCCGACAGCGACGTCACGGGTACAGCATCACGAGAAACCTTGGCACGAAATGGCGTCGGCGGCGCGGAAGCGCGCTGTTGCCAGACTGTAGTGCAGCAGTTGCCAGACTGGCGGCGAGATCAAAAGAGCGCCGAACTCTCCCAAAGGGAATATACGGCTCTGGTGTATACCAGAGAGGTAGACCGGCCGCGCTGGCGTCGCCGAGGCAGCCTTGACGCAGTTACGTTCTTTGCCTTTGGCTTCGTGTTAGCGTGCGTCGGCTCATCGGAGTAGTGCAGCTTGCACGTGCACCAACGGGATTTCGCCGCGGCCGACTGCTTCAATTGCGAGAGCACCGACTAACAAAACTGCTGCAATATGCGTTGCAGAAAGGACGCGATTTCGACGGGCGAATGTCGTGCCTTGGTGGAGCGAGAGCAGCGCCTGCGAGACAGAGGCCAGAGGGACGCACGCGTTTGCGGCTCAGGCTACGAATCTCTACCTCCCTTGTTGTTGAAGCGCAGTGTGTGTTATGTATGCATGAGCAAGGCGTCGGTTACCCATTACTAGAAAGCGCGCACCGTGCGTTTCTCTCCTTAATTGACAACGCTTTGAAGAAGTGCATACCGGGCACCAGTGTTGATTATGAGCTTGTTGATATCATCCTTACGCGGGATTCACGATTCGCTGTGTCCAAATATATGTTCACACCGTCAGCTACCACAACGGTTTAATCATGGGCGTTAGTAGTCGCGATAGAGACATGCTGTCAACATGGGTGCATCCACGTCAAACAATAGACATTGTACAAGCTCTCATATATCACTACACAATAAGCACTACTTCTGTGGAGACACGTTTCACTTTCGTGTTATACCGATTCATATGACGGAGGGATCAGCCATGTTTTTTATGTATTGTGTTCTCAATTCGTGCGCTTACGGCAAGCGTCATTGCGTGAATTTTGAAAGTTGAAGGTCCGTGCGCCACGTGGTGTGAAAAACGGTACACTAGAAGCGATGTCCCGAATTCCTGGGTATGCATATAGCGCATGTCAGAATATTTTTCAAATCTGCCAAGCTCGGTAATTGACAAAGATTGCTTAATGAACTTTTTAAATAGTAGCTCTAGAGAAAAATTTTCAATACAAAAGTTGTAGCGCTTGTTTAATCTATGCTAACTCCCCTGCTTAATTTTTTTCTGGCCTTTCTTTAAAGCGCTCGAATGTTAAAAAGTACCACGTGACTGCAGCCTAACGCGCGGCGCTTTTAGGGCCCTCAATGTAAGTTGAACAAATTATCAAAGGCTGCTCCGCGCACGAAGCTCGATGGAGCAGGCTACCGGCGATTGCGATGGACGCTAAATGATGATAGGGGCGTACCGTCTAAAGAAAAAAAATCACACCATCTCCCGCTAAAGGGGACCATGAGGCGATTCGAAGCAGCGTTTCGGCATATCGAGCCCGCGTTTCAGAGGGGGAGTGACGAGGAGGTGTATGGAGAGTGTTTGCGCATGCGCAGTAAGGGTGGCCGCCACGCGTGAGTGAATCTTATCTCGGTCCTTCATCGCCCTGTCACCCTCGCCCCTTCCAATGCCTGTTTAACAAAGTGCTTGACTGGGCTGGTTGGTGCTGCATAGTAGACGAAGAACGAAAACAGCGCTAAACACGGGACGAGAAGAGGACACAAACACCGCGCCGTGTCCTCTTCTCGTCCCGTGTTTAGCGCTGTTTTCGTTCTTCGTCTTCCGATGCGTGTCTTCATTGGTGCGAAAAGAAAAGAAAAAAATTCCTACGCTGCATCAAATGCTGCCTACGGTCTCATGTGGCATTTGCTCCGTGGCATTTGCCACTTTTTTGTTGAAGATTTTTTTTTTGTTATTGTTAAAACGCTATGCTCATTTTGTCGCTTAACGTCCATCGCAGTCACCAATAACCTGTTCCATCGATCTGCGTGCGCGAAGCAGCCTTTGATAATTCGTCTAACTTACATTTTAGGGCACAAAGCGCCGCGCGTTTGGCGGCAGTCACGTGGTATTTTTTTTAAAATTTGCGCGCTTTAAAGAAAGGCCGGAAAAAAATTAAGCTGGGGAGTTATCTTAACATAGATCGAAAAATTCGATATTCCTGAGCAAGCGCTACAACTTCTGTATTGAAAACTTCTCTAGAGTTACTATTTAAAAAGTTCATTTAGCAATCTTTGTTAATTGCCGAGCTTGGCGGATTGGAAAAAATGTTCTGACGTGCTCTATATGGCTCAGAACAATACTGCGCTAATTGAAGACGCGTAGCTCCTATGCTTAATTTTTGTAATACTTGGTGCTTCTTAGCTTAAACACCCTGTATAGCATGGCCTTTGAGGCTGGTCGTGCAGCTATTTGCTTGGTCTCGCGCAACACGTATTGTATCTGATTCGGTTTAGTGATTGGGTATAATGATTGCGTTTGTTGCTCCCTACGTCACTGTTTCTGAAACTATGGGAGCGATTATGCAGTACTACACGCGATAGCACTTTAATAATATCTGGGGTTTTACGTCCCAAAACCACTATATGATTATGAGAGACGCCGTATAGTGGAGGGCTCCGGAAATTTCGACCATCCGGTGTTCCTTAACGTGCACCTAAATCTAAGTACACGGGCCTCTACCATTTACGCGATAGCGCTTTGACGCGGCTTTGGTCAGCTTTTTTTTATAAATTTATATATGAAAAAAAAATATAGGAAGGTAGGCTACGGTAGAGCCGGCTATCCCATCATCATGATAGTAGTATTGAAGAAATACACAAAGACAAGAAAATTAGGAAAAATAAAGGAATAAGAAAATAAAAAATAATCAGAGGCACTTTGTACATATACAATATGTGGCGTATAAAGCATCAGCAGATACTTAGGGCATCGTCCAGTACATATAGCTGATAGAGTCCGTTGAAACCAATCGTATGTTCAATGAATTAGTCAACCGGTCTTTTCGTTAATCACTTCCCTTGATTTTTATTTTTTTTTTGTGAAAAACGTACAAGTGTCCTGTGCAAGTGACAGGTGCGGGAAAAGGTCAGGCAGGCCGTGGATGTGATTTTACCAAGCTTTCTGAATAGGTTCGACTAGCATCGCGCGGCGTTCTTCGCGATAACATACCTATACCACATTTTGAGCCCATTTCGCTAATGCAGACTATTTTTTTAATAATCGTTAGAAAGAAAAAAAAGGGATGCATCCTAAGTGCATCAGAAGGCCAACTGCAATGAAATTTAATTTTGCCTAAGTTAGTTACAAGGGAGTAGTATTAGCCCCCACCACATCTCTCACTGCCGTCCCATCGCGTATGACGACAGCAGTGAGTCGTCAGCCGCGCCGCACGTGTGTTTGCTACATGAAGGATGCTCAATGCTATCAGTCAATCTGCGCCGCTTTTGAAGCAACACTTTTTCATGTTTTGTTGAAAAGTGTGGGCGAGATCATCCGCAAAAATGTTACCAGCAAAACGGAATCGCAGTCGGCAGCACAATAAGGGTGGATTACTCCTGATGCTCGCTATCAGAGGGTATATGTGCATGTGCGGTCGTACGGTTTTCGGTCACGACGATGTCGTCGCCGTAACTGCCTGCATGAAATGCCTCCCCCCCCCCCCCGCCTTTTTTTGTTGACGATTAGCTTGAGCAATCTGCATTCTGGCACCATGTCTGCGCAATAGTTCGTACGAAGTTTTCGCTCAACGCGCGGCGCGCATCGGGCACCCCGCTACGTTGGCCACAGAGCTCTCAACTTCGCTGCAGCCGTGAGCTACAAAATGGTTATCGCTAATTGCACTTATGCAATTAAAAAACACAAGAAAGCGGCTGCATCGCGTTAATGAATGTACCGCTTTAGCGGGATGGGTTCAATTGGTTGCAGAGGTGAGCGAGCTATAAAACTGCAGAGATGCGAGCTGAATAACGACCCGCCGCGGTAGCTTAGCGCGTAAGCTGTCGCGCTGCTAAGCCCGAGGTCGCGGGCTTTGTTTCCGGGCGATGGCGACCAGATTTCGATTGGCCGAAATGCGAAGAACACCCGTGTTCTCAGAACTGGATGCAATTTAATAGTAATATCTGGGGTTTTACGTCCCGAAAACATGATACGATTATGAGAGACGCCGTAGTGGACGGCTCCGGAAGTTTGGACCATCTGGTGTTCCTTAACGGGCAGCGACATCGCACAGTACACGGGCTTCTACCACTTTGCCTCCATCGAAATGCGACCGACGCGGCCGGGATTGAACCCGCGACCTTCGGGTCAGCAGCCGAGCACCATAACCACTGCTCCACCGCGACGGACTTGCAATTTAAGTAAATCCCGGTGGGTCTACATTAACCCGGAGTCACCACTACGGCGTTCTTCAATCATATCGTGGTTTGCACATGCTTTCTCAGGAGTTATATCATGCAAGCGAAAGATGCCTCGAGAGCATCAGTGAATTAAGATGCCTAAAATTGTGTTGCAGCACGTCACGTACTAGGCCCGCCCAATATTTCACAAATTCTTACTTAGAAAATGCAATTTGTACGTGAACTTGTACGGTGTGTATGGTGGTCGAAAAACAACAACAAAAAAAGCGACACCCGGGTTTGTTTGAACACCAGGTTTTGACCGCAGTCACACCGAAGTGCTGTCTTCTAAATTTCAGTGTATACCTATGGCCGCCCATGCAGAAAAACGTTGCATGGTCTTATGGAAACATATCTAGAACATCTTGTACCCGCACGGGCAAAATTTACTGGTAAGGAGACAATCTTACGCAGTCATGTATTTGCTGCACCACTGACCACCCGAAAATGACCTTGACTTCGTCTATAATTCAGCTAACGTGCGCATGTTAATCTATACGATGTAACGTCACTTATTCGCTCCTGCATTGCTGAACGGGCGCATTTAGAGGGCGAACTGCTACGTCTGACAAGTATAGCATACCACAAAAAGCAAAAATCTGAGTTTTCAACAGAGGTTGTTGTGCAAGCGCGCCATTCAGAAACAAAAGAAGTGGAAGTTATCGATCACACACATCGTGTGTACCACTGATCAGCTTTCTACATGCGGTCTTGCACGGTTGTCTCCTTTTTCAGAAAGTATGGGAAACATGTACTTCATTTCGAAGCGCAGCGCCGGCAACGTCCACGGCACTGAACCTGCGGTTAGATTGTTTCAATGTTTGCCAACGGTGCGGCTACATTTATCGGCAGTAGTAACAGATATGTAGCACCATATAAAGGAAACCACGCCAGTACAAAAGTCACGGCGCTGCCTTCGACCAAAACTGAAGTGAACGCAACACGGTATCGCGCTCAAGTTATCTTACTGGGTAGGCTTTGAACGCATCTCTTGTAGCCGTTGGCGCAAATGTCACGGTATCGCACTCAAGTTAGCTTACTCGGTAGGCTTTGTGATGTATAGGACGGCAACATGCTAGGTGTCGACGGAAGCCGGTCTAGCTGAAAGAAGCGTCCCAAATTCTTCGCAGGAGCAAATAAATGAAAGAATAACAGGACTACTGCGTATTATTAAAGCACTGCTCTCATCATCAGATTTCTTTCTCTGCGAGAGTAACTATCTGCCGCTTTTTTGTTGGCCCGTTCTCCATTACTATACTGAAGCGCGTTCCTCATATTAATATTGTGGTTCTGACACGTGAAACCCGACGAATTGTTATTACTCTTGAAGGCTTTTTGTGCTAATGTCAAATTTCAGTATTACCACTTTATTCTGAACAAATGAAACTTCGTTGCCACCTGCAGCGAAACACGACTGCTCGAGCGAAAATATTACAACGCATAACTCACCTTCACTTAGAGCGCTGTTGGTAGAACCATGACGCCTGGCTCCTGGTACGCAGACACCAAGCCATGCCGATACGCAAATGCTCGATCAGTGAATCGGTCGTCCACGTAGTACATCTGCAGGAAGACGCGAAGTGCCCACCGCGGGAAGAAGCCGCACGAATCGTTGCCAACACAGTTAAACCGCTGTTACTTGTCGACCATGCGGCTTTGCCTTTTATACCAATGTCGCTCCCACACGCATGCGCAAAGTGCTTCAAGAATGGAACATTTGTGACGCTTTTTTATTTGGCTGCTGCCCGCAAAGTCTGGTCTGACACGAACGCTATCAGAATCCAGTCGTAATTTATTTTTTATTTAAATTTTCGTTTTTATTTGTCCAGCAAGTGTCACGATTTCTTTAGGCTTGCCGATGCTTCCTGTACGCGGGAGTGAAGAACAATGCGCGCGCTTTTCCGTGACCGCAGTACAACTACGTGCATGTCTTAAAGAAGGGGCGACAGCAAACTTCTGAACCTCTTTTTTTTCTCCCAATCAGTGGCGATAGTCTCGCTAATAACAGCAACGAAACTCATTTGCCCCAGCGCGAGACGAATGTTTATTTATATGCTCGTATGTTAGGACCTGAGGCAGTTTCGATTTCGAAGAGCACTGCAGAGTCCCGTGACGTAGTCGGCCTACTCGTTAAAGAAGTACTGATATGAATTTTAAACATTTTCGGATTGTTGCTCCAAATAAAAATTCGGCAGATCCCATGCTTTCTGGGAATCGGTTTCATGCGAAGCAGTCAGCGAGTACTTCTACGCTGCATTTTATGGCTTTGAGCCAAGCGTTACGAGGTTGATCAAGGTGATTTTGTAAGTGTAGTAGCTGTGTGCACATATTGGGCTTACCAGGCACGTCGACAACGCTGGCGTTTAAGTGTAACTTATGGTGCGACGTAACGTCAGCCCCCACGTTAGAGTACATACGTCACTATTATCGAAACTAAATGCCCTTTACGGTGCAATCATGGGAATATCATACGTAACTTTCGTTAATCTATTCTTCCGGGGTCGAGCAATGCTTCATTATAGCTTGCTGAACCATGGGAATATAAATGCAATCTTTATTAGACTGCTATAAAAGCGGAGCCAACACTGGAACCAGAGACGTTAACCTGACATGACGCCTTTCTCGTAGGACGACATATTTGTTGCATTGTTACACAATTATGTACCCAGAACCACAACCACAATTGATGTTGCACCGACATTACGCCTGCATTGGGTGTTTTTCCGGAGCAGTTTCTAGACCTGCCGTGGCTCTGTGGTAGAACACCTGATTGTCACGCAGAATCCTTGGGTTCTATTCCTGCTGAGATCCTAGTTTTTGTTCTTTCCATTCGAGGTCAACGCTGTCGATGTCGGTTTTTCTTAATGCTCTGGCATTTTAATTACCAATGTGTGTTCTCGCCGTTCCTGGGTAGATAAAAACTGGCAATCACCTGTGGCGCATACCCGTACACCGCGGGCCGTGGTAAACGGGTGTGTGCCACGGGTGTCTGGAGGAAAGGGTTTGCCGACGTACGCGACAGGATTTTCACATTATTCATGTCATGACCCGACAGTCATATTCGTCAAATCCTCTTACCTTCTCATGCCAATTTTGGTCTACACCAAGTTAAAGAGGCGATCATGAGAGCCCCCAGAGGTAGGCAGCTAGATAGATAGATAGATAGATAGATAGATAGATAGATAGATAGATAGATAGATAGATAGATAGATAGATAGAAACGCTCAAAGTGCCAAAGGTTCGCTAAGAAATGCAGCAAATAAGGGAATTACTAAGCAGTAATTAGAATAAAAGTGACCTATCAGTTGTGAGCATGACTCAGCCGGAGTGACATTCGAATTCGTCAATTGAGTGAATTGGTTAAGCATCATGTCATGATTCCTGCGTAGGTGGCGGTTCAAAATTCCGTGATCGAGCGCTTGATTCTTCGACGCAGACGGGTAGTAGTATGCAGCGTCCACACTGCAGCACAAGCATTCTTTGTTGTCAAATTCTTTGGTAGCTCTTTTGCGCACTCCTTGAAATGGGTAGCGTTCCGCATGTGTCAGTCTTGCGACAGTAATGAAGCTGTTCATTGCCGTTTGATGACCCTCTGCAGATCCTACCACGAACGTGTGCTATGAACTCGCGGCTTCTTTAATGTATGTTGTCACTAATGGTTACACATCGTGTGTACGGGCTCCACGACGCTGCTCCGTGTACTGCTTCGAAGACGGTTATTTCTGTGCGAAGCACGGGTGCAACATTTTCATCGCTTGTGCAGGTTTTCCCAAGAAAAAAAAATGACCTTTTAAGGCAGAGATATCTAGTCGCGTACTTCACTTGGTCGTCGTGCATGCAGAGAGGAATGCAGTGGTATAGTCGTTAGAGTATACTCTGATGGGGTGGTGAATATGTCACGCCATCTATCTATGCAGCCATGAGCAAATAAAACATAAGGTCTCTGTTGAACCTTTAAACGAGGCCACTTACTTTTTTGTTGGCAAACAGAAGAGAAAAAGGCCGCAGTTTCGCATCAAGGGTGAAGCTATGCTGCAATAGCAACAATTTTTAATGTTATGTGAAGTAAGGCTAACAGTTTTATACTTTAGCAACCAGCCCGGCGTAACTGAAGAATACGCCGCGTAAGGAAACGCAGCCGCTGCAACGTGCGCAGCGACCTTCGTCGCAAACCGAGCGCCGAGAACAGCGCTTAGAAGGGTATGAGCCGTCTCCTGATCTCTGTCAAAACAAAGCGTGCGTGACCGCGCCCGAGCGGGCAAAGCACGAAGTTTCGGCAAGGGTCATGCAGACCCCCCGCGTACTCCAAGTTTTTGCCTCGGGGCTTTTGACTCGCACAGACATTTCAGCGAATATATATATATATATATATATATATATATATATATATATATATATATATATATATATATATATATATATATATATATATATATATATATATATATAACGCCATAACTGTACAGATTTCATTCAAAGTGCTGTAAAACGCTCCTGCGTGGAACTGGGACTCTGTAAGTATTTTTTCGAGGAGTTAGATACTACTGCCTGTAGTGAGCCCGCAATGAAAAAAAAAAAACAATGTGTCGAATCACCTTACCACGAAGAAACACAAGTGGAGGAGCAGTGACAATAAAAATATTTTTTGCTGTATCTGCAAATTTAACCGTGTTGCGTGCTCGGCTGTTTTGAGTCCTTAGAAGAACTCAAAATTAGCAACCAGTGTTCAGAACCTGCGCGAGAGCATGTACATCGACACCAATAATTAAAAGGGTAACCTACTCCTAAGTCATGACAGGCAATTCACCGCTATTCTTAAAGCGGGATGTATACAACAATTGCGCATAGGTCGGCAAAAAAATTGGAGCTCACTCAGACTCACTGAAGAAATACATTTTCCTCCGAAGGCTCACTCGGACTCACCAATTTTCGTCAATCGGACTCACTCAGACTCACTAAATGTTTTCTCAACCGGACAAACTCGGACTCAAACTCACCAACATATTACTCAGTCGGACTCACTCAGACTCAGACTCACGGCTTGACCTGTATCTGAGTGAATGTGAGTGAGTCGATTCATGAGTCTGTTAGCGTTAAATTAGCTTTTTCGGTCATGGTGCCGATGCTCTTTAACGCCAATATCTCACGTAATCGGTGCTCTACGAAGTGCCTTTTGATCTTGCACCATCAAACACGTATTATAAGTGGCTTAAATTATGCAAGGACATATTTATGAAATACGCGAGTCTCATGAGATATATTATCAAGAACTTCCCGTGAAAGAGTTTGCACGGGGAGGTCACCCCCCCCCCTCCACACACACACACACCTCACACCTCTGATCAATAAATATTGAGGTGGCGCATGAACGCTCTTGCGTTGTCATATGTGTGAATAGACTTGGGTTTAATGGTAAGCGGATATAAGACTGATAGTAATGCTGAATGATGAGTAGATATGACCATAGGTCGGCAATAGGCGGTGTAGCCCACTCAGACTCACTCAAGAAATATATATTGTGCTTAGGGCCCACTCGTATTCAGACTCACCAATATGTTTCTCAACCGGACGCACCTGGACTCAGGCTCACTAAAATTTTCCTCAGTCGGACTCACTCCGACTCAAACACACCAAAACATTACTTACCCGGACTCGCTCAGAGTCAGACTCATGGCCCGATCAGAGTCTGAATGAGTTTGAGTGAGTCGACTCATGAGCGAGTTTGCCGACATGTGCAATTTCGTATTACCGGTACTAACATACGGGGCTGAAAACTTGGAGGATAACAAGGAAACTCGAGAAAAAAGTGAAGTACCACGCAATGTATGAGGGAAGAAAAAAATGGCCCGCATTAAGACACCGATTGATACGTAGAGGAAATAAGGGAACAAACAGGCGTTGCCGACGTCCTAGTTAACATCATCAGAAAAAAGTGGACTTGCGCAGGTCACTAATACGAAGGACCGATACGTGATGTGCCGTTAGTGCGGCGTAATGGATACCAAGAGAACAGAAACGAAGTCAATGACAGCAGAGTGTTAGGTCGAGGTGATGAAATTAAGAGTGTCGCAGGAATAAAGTGCAATCAGCTGTCGCAGGATAGAGGGAATGGGTCATCGTTAGAGAAAACCTCAGTTTTGAAGTAGTCACTGAATAGGCTGATGATAATTATGTTTATGCTGCTCACAGAGGCGTTTCTTGGAATGACCGAAAGAGGGCTTAATCACAGCTGAATGAGCAGTGTGCCCTAGCTGTTGAACATACAATTTAACTGGATTTAACGTAACCTAGCGTTCTAAGCTATAAGCCCTGATGAAATACATGAAATCAGTTAAAACGGTTGTTTTTTATTGTCAACTCATAAAACTGCTAATGTGATCGTTTACACTTAATTGTATTGGCAAAAATGAAAGCTCAGAAGCTTTCCATTGAGGCTGGTTCAACATTGTCTGCTCGGTGCACCGGTGTACGAACAATGAGCTACACAAGTATTAAGCCTCTAATCATGCTGCGGATTTCCCAACCTACACTCTAAAAAATCCCATGCTTACCTAAGCGTGAATTTTTGAAACCTTTATACGCTTAAGCTACTCGTGACATTTCTCCCCGCTTACGGACAACGCCTATAGGCGTTGACCGGCAATATCCTCTTCACGCATGCCAGGCGTGACATGGGCCGCTTTTCCCACGTTTATATTGGCGTGACCGTTTTTCACGCTTAAAGACGGCGCCGAGGATCTGCGCCAGAGGAGAAAAGAGAAGGAGTGGGGCAAGCCCCACTCCCTCTCCTGTCTCTCCTTGGGCGCAGACACTAGCGAGCTTGAAGCAGCGGTCGCTGTCGTCTTCGGTCGCTTCCCCGAAGCGAGCTTTGCTCACAAACCTGTCCTTTCCTCTTGACCTTGGCAGCAGGCAGGCGAAGTAGGTGCTGAATGTTCTGCATAGAGATTGCGCGAGACACTCCCGCCGTTGACACTGAGAGTAATCCATTAACAAGCGGCTTGGGTGAGCCCTGGTCGACAATTTCATCTGTATACAAGCCCTTCCCTATTTCTTTGCACAAAGGCGTAATGCCCTCTCAAAAACGCTGTGCCGCGCCTTGCGTTGGAAGATAGTGAACCATGACCACCATATATGAAACGATAGGACAGCATTCCCAGAATTTAGGTTTCCGCGTTGTCCAAAATACAATTTCATATTATTTTTCCATGGCGTTCTATCAAGCCAACACAAAGATTGTAAGCAGCAAAAGAAATACGACCCATATATTTTTTCCTTTTATTTGTGAAATATAAACTCCCTCAAAATGCGATGGAACGAAGCAGTGGCTCAAAGAAGTTGCAGAGCTGACACCTGAAATATTTTTATAATGCTTAAGACTTCGTTTCTTTAAATCCGCAACGCGGTAAGCAAGTTCTTCAATCTTGTGTGGGCCCCTGACACTTCCTTGCCGAGCCCGGCTTGACGACTGATTGGACGAAGCCAAGCAATTGGCCATACGCTGCCGGATACGTTAGGTCTTTCATGTAGTACATGCATAAGCACATCCTTAGTGCTTTCTCTGGAGAGGTCTCTGCCCTCATTTGAATGGTCTCCTGTTCGCTGCCGCAGATGAGGAACTTTCTTTCGCCCCAAACAATGCACGGTCCAATGTAATCAATTGGGGGCGTCTGTAAAAAAAAAATATTTCCTTAACCAAACTTCAATGCTACAGGTGAAAAAGACACTTCAACTACACTGTTAAGCTAACCAATTATCGCTTGCTTTTACAGCAGTTCTTACCTATATATTCCAGTGGCCCATGAATGGCAGGTACGTAAGTGCGTGACCACAGTAAATATACCATCCGAGTGGAAAGACCGCTCCTGAGCCGTCGGACCTCGGCGGATTTTCTCTCATAAACTCGGAACACTCACGTTGTGCTTGCACCGCCCGCGTTGCACGCGGAGAATATCTTCTGAAGTAAACATTGCGATACAGACGCTCTTCGGTAGTATGGCTGGCGCGGCAGCCTCCCGAAATAAAGTTCCGTATTCCTCGCAAAAGGCGCGGGGACCGCGGGGAGAACGCGTATGCGCATGCGCATGAACCACGGCATGCAGCCTTGCTTCCACGCTGACCTGAAGGGACGTCACGCTTATTTTCGGTAACGTGGTGCTTGAAACAATATCAACAGCTCATTTACATGCGCATCACGCTTAAATTAACAGTTTAGCGTGATATTAAGCGCAGGATTTTTTTAGAGTGTATGGCGCGAGGAAGAAAAAGAAACACGGATACCATGAGAATAAATTGCTTGACTCGTATCCCACGAAGTAAAATGCTCTGCACTGAAACATTTCACGTGCAACAGCAGCGCCAGAAGACAGCCTAGGGAGCAGAAGCAAGATCGGAGGGGCGGAATAAACATCCGCCGTGGTAACTGGAATACCTCATCGCGAAGCAATAGCGTCCGTAATCTGGAAAAGTTCACATGCGCATAGCATGCGCATGTGAACTTTTCCAGATTACGCACGGACTAACTTATGCTTGCAATAGAACAATCTCAAGCTTAATTTCGGCGAAGCTTAGTGCGTGACACTCCCGCGTTAACGACGAAGCATAAATGTGTGGTTTTGTTCAACGGGTCGTATCTTTTTGCCCCCCAGTGACCCATGTCGGCGACTTTGGACTAATAAATGTTAGTACTGCCCTCTAAATTTTGTGAAGTGCTTATTGGTAGTATCGCATGACTGAATTTGTGACGATGAGGGACAGCGTAGTCAAAGGCACCGAATAGGTGTGCTATAGAGGTTGTCTGAACAGGAAAGACTCAGAGGGTACCTTATGCAATCGCCTAAGACGGCTCGAAGACGAAAGCCATTTTATTATTCTTTTTCTTCTCGGTCGACGTGCTGATCCTCCCCTCCCCCGCCATATTCAAAAGCTTTCCGAGTTCAACGTGCTTTTGCAATGCCTCCTGGATCGGAGGCATTACAAGCTTTCTGCTCCTGACATGGTTTTGCAGAGCCTCCGTGATCGGCCAGCCTTTAATCAAGTGACGATGCCCTTGGATGTCGCCACTACGATGTGTCAAATTCTGGCGATCTGTGACGTCATGATGACGTCATGTTACACTGAGGTCATGTGACTTTCGGTACGCCGACTGCACAAACACACATATTCACTTCAGGACCACGTGACTCTGAACCCACTTTTATTACTTTTTTTTGCATCCTTCAACGCCAACGCCGGTCTCGCGAAGTATCGAGAGATATTGCCAAATATCGAAGACGCCGACGGTCATTTTTTGCGTTTTTTTATTTATTTATTTTTTATTTATAAAATACTGCAGACCACAATTCGGTCCTTGCAGGAAGGGCACTCATTTTGCATCCAAACAGGAAGTACATTACAAAAATATCAATACAGTTAGTTCAAACAATATATAAAACCTCAAACATAACGCAGAAATGACCCTAATATGCGTACAAGAAAGGCAACATAATGCCAAAACATGAATACGGTGATACAAAGAATATACATATTTTGAAACACAACATAAGACATGGGTAACAAGCTGATTTAGGAAGGTTTATTCGTGGAGTTCCACTCCGACACTGTTCTAGGGAAGAAGGAATATTTGTAAGTATCTGTCCTAGCGAAATGAGGGGTTAATGCATGTGTGTGATCATGACGTGTACGCCTCGTGGACAGGGGGGACACATATAACTCGGGTTCTATGGATAATTCATGACTAATTAATGATTGTAAAAAGTTGAGGCGAAGCATCTGCCGGCGTGTTTCGAGGAGCGGAATGTCATTTTCTATCATGAGCTGTGTGGATACCATGATGAGGCATCTAAGGCTTTCGCCATAATAGGGGCCTCATACCGGTTAGATGATGTTTCGATGGGTGGTATATTCGTCAAAGGCGCCATATGTTTGAAAGGGTTGGTCAGTGACGCCTTTGAACAAGATAGGCTCACCTAAGAAAACATCGGCTAGCCTGCCTTATGCCCATAATCCTCCCCTGCACTTCGGAGTTTCTCACTATGAGTGCGCACTACAAATAAATGGGCAGTACACATCATTCTGTGGTGATCGTGTCGACAAAACATGAGTGGCTGGTTCGCAGAAGGGCGGCCATACTTTGATACAGAAGGTGATGCCTTTCTGAGGGAGCCGGGCTTTCTGCGAATGTGAGCCACGGACTGCAGCGCAGTGATCGAGTCACTGGCTCTGACACGCAACTTCAGTTAACCCTCTAATCTGAGACGCTCAGTGACGCCACTAGAATGGTGCCGCAATGAAAAATAGCGATAAAAACATGCGGGACCCATCACGTGAATATTACAACGTACTGAGGCTACAGTGTCCACAAGAAAGCGGAAAAAAAAACTAACTTCGTTTGTGGACTCTTGCCGAGGTAAAGACACAGAGTGCCTGAGTTGTTACTGGTGCTGATCTTCTGGAAATGCGGTAACAGGACAGTTCAACATCTCGCAACTCTTCCTATAATTAATTGATTCACAAAAAAAATCATTCTTAAAATCTTAGCTAGATGGCACTTACAACTTTAGGTGTAATCGAAACAATGTCTTGCAAAGAACACGCACTTTTTTCACGGTAAACAAGCATTCATCACAGAGAACAAGAAGACATGCGTTTCGAGACTCTTGCAGTTGCCTTGTTTACATAAGCAACAGAAAATTTTCAAAATGTAACAAAAGTTTTCAATAGATTTCGTGAAGGGCCTGTTAACGTACGTTGTCACGTAAAGAAACACGTTTTTGTTTTCGTTTTTTTTTTTCTGCTTTAAGCAGGCCGCAATACCTTGGTTTCAATCCATGACTTCGCACAAATCTGCTGACTAGCAGATATCCATTGAGGCATTGAGGTGGGATTTGTCAGTTTATTCGATTTCATTTCATTTTCAGAAACACTGAGAAGAAAGGCGAGGGCGAGCTGTAAATTGTGTACTGTGCTTAGGAACATAAGTTATTTAGGGCGTATTTTATTATGAGTTTGAGAAAGGAAAGCAACACGGTTGAAACTATGGCGCCTAGCTAAAATACTTCAACGAAGGTTACTGAATAATAATCAGTATTCAAATAAATTTGTGCCTTAGTTCAGTCGCTTATTGAACACGAAAAAGCGAAGTCTGTTAGCGACTGTAACACACGGCTTGGCGCTTTCACCCAGTTGTGCAGTATAATGGGTTTGTAAACTGACGCCAACGAAAATGAGGGAAGTCAAGCCTGAGTATGCATAGTCCGAAACACGCGACCATCATCATAATTTAAGATGGTATTATTTCTCAAAATTAGCTTCTGTGATTCAAAACATGGCAGCGACAAAAGGCGTGCACGCCAACTTTAAAAGGAACCCGGGGAGGCCAACGGTAGTACGATCGGAGGAAAAATATGGAAGAAACTCGGAAAATATTGAAAGAAAAGTGGGAGGAAGGGCAGGACACCCTTTCCAGATTCCATCGTCTTGAAGAAGGACCGAGCCACTTTGCAACAAAACTATACTCGGGGACAACATTCTGTGGCAATGAAGTGAAAGCTACGGGGGTGGAGCTAACTGCTCTGCGTTACTGCGCCAAAGTAGCCCCGATGAACTTGTTTCGGTTTCCGTTTCGGCGTACTGATGTACTTTCCGGTGAAGAGCAGACAAGGTAAAACTAACGTACCGCTGCACTCTTGCCTTTCCAGTAACTTTTGCTGGTGATTCAGCCGCGAAACGAAGCCTTTTACGCTTCGGGGACTTCAGGGTACCCTTTAAAACATCCGCCTTGAGCCGTGCGACAGTACGCTCGCTCACGCCGGTAAGCTGGCTAACCGAACGAAACACGGAAGCGACGGAGAGTCCCGGCTGCGTCAGTCTCACTTGGGCGTACACGTTGCCAACCACTTGCTTGGTTTGTTTCGACAGCTTTTGGTACTCAAGCTTCTTGAATATCCTGTGCGGCGAGCCAATTGGCAAGCGACCGGAGGAGGAAGGCACTGGCGACGCGGAGGTCATTTTTTTTTCTGAAGGGTGATGGTGAAGGAAGAGAGCCAATGCGACGCCAGTGGGGAACGCGGCAACTAAAAAAAACCCCCGAAAAATCTAAAATATAACGCTATTTCACATAATATCACTAATAATTTTCTGGAATTATCATTTAACAGCTAAAAGTTATAACTGTACGTTTTTAAATAATTAGGTTACGCACAAAAACCCTTTTTTTTTGCGGAACTACTTCCAGCTGCGCAGCGACACTGACGAAACGGTGTGGTTCGGCTCTGTAGCCTTGACTGCATTGCCACAGAAAGTTGTCCCCGAGTATAGTGCTGATTCACAGTTGAGCAGCCGCCCGCTCGTGGCATGCGTTGCTGTTATCAGTCGGCGATTGCCGGTTCGCGCGCGGTGGTGAAAGCCGATATTGTCGTCTGTCTTTGTGTCCGCTACGCTGTCGAATTCATAGCGGGAATTATGAATCTTTAAGGTCTGTACGCCACGTGGTGCCAAAAACCGCGAACTGAAAGCGATGTCCGGATTTGCTGGGTATGGACGTACGTAGTTGAGCGTTTGTTGTGCATTCTTTCGCCCCAAGCGCGAAGGAATGAATGCTACAGCAAGAAACTGTAATGTCACGCGGAGAACGGCAAGCAGCTCGACACTTGCAACGCGCTGCTCAAGCAGAAAGAACGCACGGAACGAACATACACAGGATGAGCGCGAACTGTCACATTTGTAACTTATTTCTGTGTGAGCAGCGCGCTCCTTTCGCAAAAGCGGCCGCTGCAGTGAGCGAAGTGACCTTCGCGCTCTCAACACAGACTTGCGGTGAGAGTACAAGACGTACAAAACCCCGCCGTCACGGGATAAGCGCGCGCACGAGCGACCACGCCCTGTAGAGGCGCGCGCTCATCCGCGTGGGGCGACGACCTTTAAAGCGCGCTTTTCGAGCCCTTCGCGCCATCTCGCTAGTGATAAAGAAAACACGCTGATGTACCACCGATCTCTGAGTATCGTCACCGGCACATGGTGTATATAAATAGCTCGCCGTTAGCATGGCAAAGAGCGTGCCGTCTGTGGCCGAATCGTTTCGCGCCGCGCACTGCGGAGCGAAGGGTCGTAAGTTCGACTCTGGGTGACGGAACTTTTCTTCTAGTTTTTCTTAGCCATCTGTTAGTCGTTATATGCTTACAACGTCATATCCGTGACTGAAATACGTCAATGGAGCCGTGGTGGACCCCGGCATAAAACACTTTCGTGTTAAAATTTGGTGGTTTTTTAAATTGATATCAAGTTAAGCGCAGCAAAAAAGTTACATTAAGCAAGAGTGGCTTCCCCCATGGTCTATGGCGTTTGTGATAGCAGAGCCACGCCTAATTTTTTGTTCGCTGCGAGAAATTGCTCAGAAAACACCATGTCACTTCTTTCATTCCACTGCGAGAGAAGGGGACCGCCGATGCGAACGAGCGGGGAGCGCAAGCCCAGGAACACGTCTGAATATGCCCACGCAACGACCGTGCTCGAACGCTAGCACTAGCTAGCACTAGAGTCACTGTATATGCTACCTTTAGGTAGCAGAGTAGCGCATAGGTCCGGCTAGCAACCACAGCTATGCGGTGAAGTCGCACTTCGTTTTTGCAGGCGACATGCCTACCGTGTCGCCGATTAACCTGTCTGGCGTGTCGAAGACCGGCGATAAACATTGGCTGTCGATGGCTCGTGTTAATTCAGTTCGCTGCAGCGGAGGCGTCGAGAAATAAAAAAAATCACAGCATATCCACGGAGTGAATGATGATGAGTGGGTGAAGCTGCGGAGGTTCATCGGTAAACCGTGAATCTTCCGTGAATTCTGCCCAGTACATCATCACCGACGTGAGATCGGGCGCGTTTATACTAAAAGTTCGATGAGTTATGACGACTTGCAGCTCACTTTAATTTTACATGTACGCTGTGAATTTTCATTGTTTAGAAAACCATTGCTTTAGAAAACATCTGGCGTCTTTCGTTAAGCAGCTGGCGTCTTTTCGTTTTGCTTTAGAAACATCTGGCGTTCTTCTGTTTTGCTTTTACAAAACATCTGGCGTATTTCGTTGGTTTATTTCATCAATCAACGGCGTTTTGAACAAAATTTTTATTGTTTAATCACGCACAGGAGAAATCTCAGCAGGCACTACCTTGGAGGTAAAGAATAGCTGCTAATGGGAATGAGAGACAGAAGAAGTCGGCTTTTAGCTACCGCTGCGAATTTTTTATTGTTCAACAACGCGCAGGAAAAATCTCCCACCGGCACCACCTTGGAGGTCAAAGCGTAAGACTGGTTACGCACTACGACTACGACTACGAGGGACGAACGGGTGCCGCCTTAAGGAGCTTCGCCCCTAAAATTGGCCCAAGCGGCAGCTTCTCCGCAATGCATGGTTGCTAGCGGCGTTGGAAGACAGATGCGCAACTCTGCTACCTAAAGGTAGCATATACAGTAACTCTAGCTAGCACGGCGCTGCAGCGCCGCCACAGGCGCGCGCGTTTGTGCACGAACGCTCCTTGCGCGCCCATGGTACGAGCATAGGTACGAGCCTCAACGCCGCTCGCGGTGGCACGAGACTAAAAACCACCAAGACATCGCCCAATGTTAGCGGCGCAAGCACGTTTCATGGTGGCTACCCCATGCTAACGGGCAAAACTACCGCCTTGATGTGCCCAGAAATTTCCTTGTCAAGTCGACAAGTCTGCGCACTCGACAGCGTGACTTTTAAGATTGTGTATGCGCGGCCTGCTTTGTTGTGTTACCCCGCGAGTCACTTAAATTGGCAGCGATTGCTAAGACTATCAGCAGCCTCAACTACGACGTCATCGTGGACTCTGTGGTCAGTTTAGATGAATCATGCGGCATATCAGTGATAGTGTTTCGATGTAAGCGCCTTGCATCGGAACAATTGCATCGGAACACAAAGGAGACACTATACGCGCATTTATTTGAACTGTAATTTAACAATCGGTTGAAAATTGAAGTAAACTTCCATAGTGGCTCGTTGTCGTGCTCCAGGTTCCCTGTGCGATCACGCCTAAGGACACTTGAGTCAGTGGACCCTTCTCGCAATCTGTGTTCGCATAACTAAGTTGGCTGCATGGCCACTATTCCAAATATGGACTTCATTGCTCTCTATGTGGGAAAACCGAACTTCGGCGTCTAAGGGCGCCCGAGAAAAGAGACGCAAAACCGAGCATCTATATCGATGATCGCGTTCCATTTCATAGCTGATCCTTCTCTTCATCGTAGTCCTAGGAGGTGGCCCACGATGAAGAGTTTCCAAGTAGTTTTTTAGCCTACTGCACGAACTGCGGGGGCAGACATGTATAGTTAGCGTGTTGTGTGTGTGTGCACGCACTGTCCCGCAGCTGTGACAATTTGCTAAAGTGTTACTATTCGAATGGTATTCGAAACGGTCGTATACCTATATTTTTCTCCCCTCCTATACTTTTTGTTTCATTACTTTGTTACTGTAAATGTTGGAACGTCCATAAAACTAATTGTTACAGGGTGTCCGCAGTCTGCGGCTCTGAATTCTATTCCTGTATGTTGCACACAACGATAACGACCTTATATACCATAAAAGCGCATTCTAGTTTCGATAAAGAAGTAACGGAAGGACGCAACGACTCGCGCTGGCGAAGACACGCTGTTGTGCCAGAGCACCTGACCGAACGGGGAAGCGAACAAACACACCTGCACTTCGTTGGAAGTTCACGGCATCGCGGTCAGCGTTTGCCCCGCGACCAAGAAAAGGGCCCGCACCGGCGACCTGGAAGCAGGGATCAACACCTGCACCACGGCAGACCGGATAACAGTACAAAAGAGCGGCCACGAGCCGCGTCAACACCTGCTACCTAAAAGGCTGTTCAGCACCATAAGAGGACGTCAACACCTGCTACCTAAAAGGCTGTTCAGCACCATAAGGGGAGACGTCAACACCTGCTACCTAAAAGGCTGTTCAGCACCATAAGAGGACGTCAACACCTGCTACCTAAAAGGCTGTTCAGCACCATAAGGGGACGTCAACACCTGCTACCTAAAGGACTGCCCGACAGACTAAGGGGACGTCAACACCTGGGACTAAAGTCCCTAGATTTTTCCCTGTTCTTTCTTAAGTACCGACAACCATTGAAGCGCCGGCGACGAATCTCATTGGCTAACGCTCGTTTTCGGTAGCCATGTTCTTCCTAACTCTTTTCCAGCACCTGGTGAAACGCGTCCCCCATTCACTAATGACAGGGGGTTGACGGGAGGAGAAAGGCGCGTCGCGGTAGCATATTGTCCGCTGAAAGGTGCGTGGCTAATGTACTTAGACGCACATGGCTTTGTAAATCTTCCAAGTTAGGAAGAAAATGGCGTCGGACGCCAGCTGCGCGTGAGAGAGGGCCGTGAAAGGAGGCAGTTGTCGGTACTTAAGTAAAAGCGAAAAATCTAGGGACTTTACCTGGGACCAAAGAGCCACCCTGTCAACAATGGACTGGTCCCCTATTTAAGACCGGCCTGGTCCGTTGTTAGAGAGACGCCCCAGCCGACTTGGTCGTGCTGGCAGGCTCTGTCCTGCTATAACCTGCTATAACCTGCTATACCTGCTATAAACGTTGTTACTGTTTTGTAAACGTTTTGCCTCCTTGCTCTGCTCATAAGCGATAGTCCGATCTCCGGCATCATCGGCTCGCCAGCCTCCCGGCTTTCCTCGTCACGCAACCCCCAATTCGTAACAGTGGTGGCAGCGGTGGGATACCACGACCCCGTATCTCGAGCTGCGCACTCGAGGGCCTATACTACTTCGTAACAACGCACAACTGACTAAACATCGACACGGTGAGCGCTGACTCGTCACGTACGCCTGCAGAGGGAAAAGATTACCACAAGCGAACGATGGCCTCGAGCCCGTCGTTCGCTTGCGGTAATCTTTTCGCGACACATGGCAGCACGTGGCGTCCTTGTTTTACAGGAAGCGAGTAATGTTGTGAAAGGTACGATGCGTGTTTCGAAGCGAAAATGGCAAGAGAAAGCAGCTGCCCATGGTGAAACCATGTCAAAAGCTAGTCGCGATTTCGCTGCTCCAGTCATCGGTAGACCACTGTGTGCTAACCTCTTTCCGCTGTGGCTGCACACTTGTTTCTTCCCGTGTTGGTAGAATGCTTGTCTGTAATTATGAGCAACCAATATTCTATAGACATGAAGCGTGTCAGCGCGCTCAGTTGGGCTAGTTTTGTTCTGCTTGACGACGATGTTGATGTGATGACGAAGAACGGTTCCAACGGTAATCTTGCAGCTCACTGCAAAAGGTACTCGTGACCACCCGAAATTTGGTCTGTTCACAGTCGTATCCCGCAACCATAAACAATCGGTAAGACTCATAATAGAACACAAATCGATTTGGGAACGCGCAGGGTCCTGTGTTAGTATAGCTTCCTTGAGGATATCTGTGTAGGAGATAGTTTTTGAGTGCCCAGTGATTGTAAAGCGCAGACCTTGTGTCACGTGCTTCGGCGTATACACGTGAAGCTTCCCTAGTTTTTTGAATAAACAAGTTATAATAATAATATCTGGTGTTTAACGTCCCGAAACCACGATATGATTATGAGAGACGCCGTAGTGGAGGGCTCCGGTAATTTCGACCACCTGGGCTTCTTTAACGTGCCCCTAAATTTAAGTACACTGGCCTCAGACATTTTCGCCTCCATCGAAAATGCAGCTGCCGCGGCCGGGATTCGATCCCGCGACCTTCGGTTTAGCAGTCAAGCGCCATAACCACTAGACCACCTTGGCGGGGGAATAAACAAGTTGAAAGTTGCGCTGTGTGTGTCCCGTCTCACCGTCGTCCGCGTCTTCCACGCGCATCCAGATCGTCTTTTACAGACGCTCTACCTCGGCCGTAACGCCGAAGAGAAAGTCTATTGGAGGACATCGACTCGAGATAACTACATATTGCACACCGCGGGTTTGCTTGCGTAAAGATCCGCCGGAGACGACTCTGCTGACACAGCTTTGCCGACATACGAAGAGAGACAGACGACGTCCAGCAAAGCGTTTGTTTTGCCCCCAGCCACCTCGCGCAGCGGCCGATTTGACGGATGAAGCAAGAAGACGTTGGACAAAACAAGTCTACGCTCGAAACATTACACGTGCGCTTTCACTCTGTGAGCGTGCATATAAAGGAGCGAATAACAGCTCTGAAAAGGCGGCCACTGTTTGTAAGCGGAGGACAACTTCGAGCGTTACTTTGAAATCCTTGTCAGCGGCCTTCAAAGGGTAAGTACGTTAATTGCTCGCATACTTAACACATTATACAGTTGACTGACAGGAACGTTAAATTATTACTGATTAGAAGTGTGCGAATAGTAACCCCAGCGGCTGAATCGAATAGTATGTACACAGCATGCTCCTGTAGCGCGATTATGTACGCGTTCTTAAAACGGACGCATGCGGTCCGTTCTATCCAGCCACACGCGAATGGTCAAGGTGAACCGTGACACACGTCACGGCCCTACATTAACCAATCGCGTGTGGCTGGAACGGACCGCCTCCGTCTGTTTTAATAACGCGGACAAAATCGCACCACCGATGGACAATACGACATCGTTAAAACCCGTTTGTCACACATGATATAATTGTAGTTCTTTAGCAGGATTACACCAAACCACGGACGATATTTGTGCGAGAGATCACAGTACGCAGTATGCTAATTAACGAAAATGACTAATTACGGTATAAGCAAATGAATAGAACATATCGAATTTCGCAGACACCCTGCGGTTCTCGCCATAGCGTGTTGGTCAGCGTACTGTAGTTTTCTAGCCCAAAGAGTCGCACAGGGTTGGCAACGCCCTACACGACTATAATTAAACATGTTGCCTTAGCAAATGTAGATCCTCTTGAGAAAGCGTTAGCACTGGACGGAGGTCTTCTTCCTTCAGAGGCCCGTGCATCTGGGCCAATTGGTTCACGACTTGAGATGAAACTGCGTAACAGTTCGGGACATAAGAAAGGGAAGGGAAACGGCGCTGTTCCTTTGTTAATTATCTGTCCCTTCAGAAGGAGAAGAAATGGCACAAACGCATTGTTTCTACTCATACCGAAGAATCGGTAGAATAGAAAGAGCTGAGATTCACTGTATGTACTGTCAACGTCAAAAGTTTAGAGTGAACGAGACACAAGAAAAAGCTGAATTATTCCAGCTGCTTCCGCAAGCAGCATGAAACTTGAATTTCCGGGTCTATGCTAAAACGCGCTAACAACATGTACATGTGCAGTTCGACCGAATATGATCACGAACTGCTGGGAAATTCCAAGTTTTTTTCAGACGTAGTGGTCTCTGCAAGTGTTGAAGATTGGGTGAGTTGGTCTTTTCGTACTTGAACTGGTAGAGCGCCAACGGCCGAGCCGCCAACACAAAATGACAGAGCGCTTACTTCCAACTAATTTTTCTTGGCCGATTGCATCAAATATATAGTCCAACCGCGCGCCACTGTTTGTTCAACCAAGCGCAAAACGCGGTTTGTGTCTTGTGCTGTAGGGGTTCTTTATTCGATACCACTTTCCTGTGGTAAGAGGTATATAGGCCAAACGGGGCGCTGCCATAATGAAAGGCTAAAAGAGCACTATCACAATGTGCACAAAGCAAACCAGGGACACACTGAAATTCACTGCTGTGACTGTGAATGTTCATTTAAGCTTTATTAATGCGAAGAGTTGAAGGAGCACTGGTCACAAATCACGCGAGAAATTACAGAAGCGCATTCTGTAGCAAGGGCTGGAATCACGCGTATCAGTGCCCCTTCCTTGGCTTTATCTGAACATAAAACGTATTTCCTTGATCAGGCGAACCGTCTATGAAACGTTGGTTTGTGACTTTGTGATGGTGCTGTCGCATCTTGGCGTTAGGATAGGGTGTTTTTTATATGCTTGTGCAAGACTACATATCTGATGCAATTCGTCAACAAAAATCAGTTGGAAGTAATCGCTCAGTCCTTTTGTGTTGGCAGGCTCGGCCGTTTCTTCTTTCCCGTCATGCGCTGTAGCTGTTCAGGTAGTAATCTCTAAACTTTTGACGCCAACTGTACGTACTAGTGACTCGAATCAATCCGCTCAGATGCATTTCTAGTGCACACTATATATACTTCATTGCAGTGCACTTTAGCTTCCCTGAGTGACTTTACCACATCGGTCGCTTTGCGATAAAAGCGACTACAGTAAAACCTTGGTGATACGATCTCGGCTCGTACGAATTTCGGGGTGATACGAATATTTCTGTGGTCCCGGCCAAAGCCCATTAGCCTGCACTGTATTGGAGAACGGTTGTTCCGAACCGATTTTCACCCCGCGACGTTTGATACGAAGGTACGCTAGCGCACAAGTACGAGCAGGTACTGGCACCACTCTAGCGGAAGACGCGGCAGGCACGCGCGGGCGCGGGCATGCGCCTTGCGCAACTATCAACGGTGAGTCGTTGCCTCCGAGATTGTGCGCGCGAATCTTGGAGGCTTTTCTGCGTCTTCGAGTTTAGGTTACAGATGGCGTCGACGTCGCGATTATTATTTTTTTTTTTTCAGCGGTTGACGCGTGGTGCTGTGCTCGAGGCAGCAGCGTCTTTGTACTGTGTTAACTCGTGCCCACCACGTCGATGCAAGCCATGTCCTCACAATCAGACGTTCTATGTAACAACACTGAAACGTTGGCTGCGGGTCCATCATGAAGTCCCATGAAAGGTGGACGAATACCCGAAGAGACGAAGCGGACGGCCTAGGTGAAGAAACTAGGCTTGGCAACGTACGCGCACACCTGCCAACTCTCCGATTTGCACGGGAGACTCCAAAATTTTGAGCAAACCTCCCGATTGTGCGGGCACGGCCGTAAATCACAAGAAAAGCAGCCCCAACACCATCGCGATAAGAAAATAAGAGCAACAAAGGACAGCGGTTCTAAAATTTTCTGGCCTTCATCCACCGCTTGCAAAGCGCTCTTAAGTCACTTTCGCCGCAGTACTCTGGCGTCATGAAGAAAAGCGTAGTAAGATTAGGAGGGGTCGACTAGCGGTAACGGGTCACAACACATCTGGTTCATTTTTAAAGACGATAGTCTTTCTTGGGGAACTTAAACGCAGAAATTTTGGTCTGTTTTTCTGTTTGTCGGCACGTCACTCGATTCAGCCACCCGGCCAAAGTTGAACCACTTGCCCAAGGGCCAGCCATCTTGAACGGCTGACTAGCTTCATATTTGCGTACATTGTTGATCAAAAAGCAAACATTACGCATATCTGAGGCGCAGAATCACTAGGTAAGTATTAGGTGGTGTGTTCCTGTAATAGAAAATACATATATACGTAATTCTAGAACCCTAGTTTCTTAAGCTGCGCTGAAAATGCGAATGCGCTGAAACTTGCCTTCCTCCGTGCCCTCTGCACGAACTCGTCGTGTTTCGGTTTCGGTTGTATTGCACTGTACGAATGCCATGGGGCGCCGCTCTGGCATTCCTGTTTTACCCAGGCGACGTGTAAATAAAAGTGTGTGTGGAGAGTACTCGTTGAGTGCGGACGTTTCTTCTGCTTCGGCGCTTCGCGCCAAACCGCGTGTTCGGGCTGGCTGGCGTCCTCGCCGGTCGCGTTGGTCACCGCCGGTCTTCTCCTGCTGCTGTGCCGGGACTACCAGCCCGCAACACAGCACTCATGTTTCCCGACGTATTGCCAGATGGCGTCCATATCTCACGCAGCGCCTCTTCTATCGTCTTTAGACGACATTTGCAGCGAAGCACGCAGATACGCGGCCAATTTTTTTTTTCACAAGCGCGCACGCAACCGTATATTCACGAGTGTAAGCATGATTGTTGACGTCTAAAAACTCTGCTGGCAATCATTCAGAGCTGTTCATGACGTCGCTGTGGCCCCGAGAAACACTAAACCAAAACGGATGTCAACTTTCTTTTGTCGCATACTAATTTTTCATCTTTACTGGTGATACGAAGTTCGGATGATACGAATATTTGGTAACCCCGCAAGATTCGTATCACCGAGGTTTTACTGTACTTGAAACTGCCGCGCTCGTGCGTTGGTGCAGCTCCAGCGACAACACCTGTGTTCGTGTTGTTGTTCTGTTTTCATCCGTGTTATACACACTGTCGTTCACTTCAGACACTTGTAACTGCCGATGTGCGACCAACTCGGCTAACGGGCCTTAACGTGAGTGTTTGGGCGAGTTGGTAGTTCATCGTGAAGCAAATTTTACCAGCGCGGAAATAAACACGAATGCACGAAACGAGAGCTGACACGGAGAAGGCCTCAATAACAATAAAGTTCTTGGGGGTTTTACGCGCCGAAACAGCGATATATGGTTACCAGGCACGCCGTAGGGCAGGGTTCCCCAAATTTCAACCAGCTGGGGTTCTTTGACGAGCACCTAAATAAGTACTATAGTACTTACGGTGGAAGCGCGTCGCCGCTGGTGCAAGGAGCGCCGCTCGTGGGCGCCGGGGGAAGCAACCTGTTGCATTGTGGTATCGTGCGGGGGCGAGAGTGCTCTTAACGCATGATGACTGCTTCCGGTTGCCAATGAGTTGTTCCGTTGTTCACCGTAGCGCCAGCGGTTCGCTGCAAACCTGGCGTCTGCGAATGACGGCGCGCACAGCTCTAGTACCTTTCGTCAGCATACACGCGTAAAAGCGCAGCAAGATTGGAGGACACCGCTGACGATGCGGTACACAACACAGGAGCTCAGTGGTGACCGGTAGCAGTAGGTAATAATGCGTCAAAACACTCTCGCGTTATACCACAACCCAACAGCTTGCTTCCAGTCGACCAGAAACCCTGTGTTTGGCGCTCCTTGGCCACAGTTGCCCTTGCGCCATAAAAATCTGTTATCGTCAACAACTTGCCTCCACCGGCGCCCACGGGCGGCGCTCCTTGTAACTGCGGCCATGCACCTCACTGTCGCATTTCAATCCGTGAGTACTGTACACGGGCGTTCAAAATTTCGCCTCCATCAAAATGCGGCCGGGATCAAAGCCGCGTTCCGCGTCTTTCGGGTCAGCAGCCGAGCACCACCACCACCACTGCGCCACCGCGGCAGCTCGCCGCACGACCTCAGCCAATCGTCAGTGCGAATGCTTCATTGCGCCGTGGCCTCCGCGATTAGCTCCGGCAACGCAACGGCGCGTTGCCGGAGCTGATCGCGAAGGCCACGATTCCGCTGATGTTTCGCTGTCGTTCCCGTAACGCGAACCATAGATCATGGTGCAAAACCTGCAGAGCCACTCTCGGCTCTCAAGCGCCACAGCGTTGTGGGACGCCTGGAAACTTTTATAAAGGACTGTTCCTTCTGGCCAGGAGGGCTCGTTTTTTTTTGCTGTGTGACGCCAGCATGTCGCATGAGTGTTTAGCAAGAAAACAATGTACGATCGAATGGTTAACGCATAAAGCTAATGCTTGCTATTGCTCTAAGTGCTTTACGTACGCTTTAAGCGAAACTGACAATTTCATTTTTATATTGCTTGCTTTTGCTGTTCATGCTAATGGCCGTTGCTTCGAGAAGCATTTAGTGCAACAGCACAAAATAAAACGTGAAATGCAAACGCGAACGCTTAAAAGGAACGGTTTCCGGATAGAGCATTCGCATTTTTCTGTCTGCTTGTTACAGCATTGTGATAAAGATATTGAGTGCAAGGACAACACTCAGCATTGCCTAGAGTGCATTTATCATGCGAACAAAATTTCGAGAGGGCTAGGGACCATTTGTGTTGGCACATGCAGTTTTTCTCATAAATGCAGGAAATGTTGCTGTTGGTTGAGCTCGCTGTTAAGTCTACAAGGGCGGGACCGCATAAACATAATTCGTATTTCCTCCTCCTAATCACTTCAAAAATGATATTTTCATGTGGTTGCGGTGTAGGCTAAGCTCCGTACATAATAAAAAATGTTCTGAAGAATCTTATACATCTAACTTCAGGTTATAGCTGCCCATACCAAACATGTGGGTATAATCGAGCGACGCATGAAACACGGAAAGGTAATTTCAAAGCTGTCGTGTTATGTTTAATTTCCGGCATTTTATTGTTTAATGAAGCGACAAAAATGATTGCCGTCTCCTCACAGTTAATTATAATTGGACTAAAATGAACTTCCCGACTTCCCGCAACGTCAATAGTACTAAAACACAAAAGGTTTACAAATATTGTTGCGAGGGCACTAAAATTCCGTGTTTTTCAACGTCGAAAAGCCTCTTTGATGCCTTTCGAAAACAACATCAGCAATAACCCGAACGTAAAAGCTTGCACTTGACACATGACGTCGATTGCTGACGGGTACTCACGCTGCGCTGACCCCACTCACCCTCTTTATTTATTTTTCCCCCACCAGTCATTATATGATGTGCAGCTGCTCAAAACACGCAGGCACATGTGCGCTGTTGATCACGTAGTGCCAGGACATGCATGAGCGAAGAAAATTCCACACACTGTGTCCACGGCGAGAAATTCAACAACGCCGCCTCTATTCAGCTCTCGCGGTCTTTTGACTGAAAACAGTTCACTTCCTGCGACCCGGGGCGAAAGTGTGGATGCAATCTGAGACCAAGGTCGGCTCCAGTAAGGACTTGTAGACACTCCTCAATCTCTTCTGATATACTTGCTTTATTTGCTGATTCTCTTGTTCTCAGTTTGTCGCATTATGATTTTTGTCTCCTTTTGACGTCATTTCATTCATTCCTAATGTTGGAAGCTCAGAAAAGCTGAATTTTTTAGTAAGTTCATGTGAAGCAATTTTTATGTTGCATGTAAGTCTGCTTTGATGACGTACACACGTACATTGATACGTAAAGAGTAAGCACAAAATGCAACGCTGTCTGTACTGAGTTTCCGTGTCAGTGTCCTTGCTTGTGCTCTCTTGGCAGCTCAAGGCAGGTGTGCGACGTTAAGCGAAGTAGGAATCACCGCGCATAACAGCTATGATTGATGTTACTGTTTCGCATGAACAGCAGAAAAGGGTGTGAGAACGGTGCGATTAGATTATGATGCCTACGGCAGTGGGTCTGTACAAACCTGACAGGGCATGTAGCCAAGGGGCGGGACGTTACACGCCGTTCATATGACAGCTCACTCCCAAAAAAAGTAGATTTAAATAATAATAATAATATGTGAAATATTACGTCCCAAAACCACGATATGATTATGAGGGACGCCATAGTAGAGGACTCCGGAAAAGTAGACCATCTGGTGACCTTTAACGTGCACTGACCTCGCACAGTACACAGGCCTCTACATTTCGCCTCCAACCAAATGCGACCGCCGTGGCCGGGATCAAACTCACGAAAAGAAGTAGATTTGGTTGAGTGAGTGAAAAGACTTTATTTGATTATCCGGTGGACGACTATCCTAGCCCTGCGAGGGGTGGGTCATCGCGATGCGGCCACACATCCCCTCGGTTAAGCCACTGCCGGTTGGACAATGCCCAACGTACCTGCTGCACGCGTACCTCTCGACGCGGCGATAGCCAGAACCCGAATCGTACCTAGGAACTCTGAGTTGAAAACCAACCGTAACTCGCGAATTTTACTATGCCACATCAAAATTTATTTTCGTTTCGAGAAAATGTTCAGTGCGACTGTTCTTAAACCATAAACCCCAGTTAGAATGGAGTATTATGCCTACAGTGTCCCATACATTTTTTTCATGTACGGTGCAAGACACGTAATCAAGATGATGATGAATGAAGTTTTAAGCATTTCCTTTTGTAAAATCATTCATCAGCAACAGAAACGTAGATTTAGATTTTCCAGAAGGACCTACAAATTTCTTATTGATACTCTCCTATGATTACAATATGGGGAGTTACTAAATTATGAACTAATTCTTGCCTAATTAGGCGAAATGCCAAATTATAATGTGACTCATTCCAAGTGACTGCAAAGAAGGTTGTTTTGGTTCTGAACCTACCCTGAATCCAGTTACGTTGGACGCCCGGTATATTTATCTTGTTTTTGCAGTGTCTGCCATGACGTCTCATGTCACAGATTTCACTGAGCCGGTTCGTATGCTCAATTACACCAGCCCACCAAACAATGAGCACGAGTCGGAAGCCGTCAACTTGTCTGCCGGACGATACTCGAAGAGCAACACGCTGCAGCGAAGATTCAACAACCTCGTGCTGGACGTGTACCAAGAGAGGTTTATCGCGAACGTGCGGTCAACGCACCAGGTCTTGGACGTAGGCTGCGGAACGGGCGACTTCACCCGTGACGTCATTCTGCCCCGTTGCCTTCCGTGTCGAAAGATTGTTGGTGTGGACAGTTCTGGGGAGATGATCGAGTACGCCCGGCGGTACTCGGCCAATGAGAAACTGGATTTCAGGGTGCTGGACATATGTGACGACGTCACTGACTTCTTGGAGGAATTCGGGCGCTTTGACAGGGTCTACTCGTTTTACTGCCTGCACTGGGCCGAAGACTTGGTCTTGGCTCTGAAGAACGTGTCCAGATTGATGACCCAGACGGGCGAATGCCTGTTATTGTTCTACGCTTCACACGAGTCGGTACCCGTTTGGAGAGCCCTGGCTAGCATGGACCGCTGGAAGAAGTACTCAGAGGTGAGGATCGGAGTACAATGTTCGGTGACAATCTATATAGGTTGACATAAACTGTGCCCTTGAAACCAAACAGCCGCATTACGCTTTCGTCCTCAACTGAGCAGCTGAGAGCGCAAGATGTTCGCTATGCCTTGACTTCATGGAAATAACTGATAGCAGATGGCTCGTATGTGATGGTAGTTGAATCGTATTGACAAATGAGGAAGGAAAATAATACGAAAGGTAGGGCTGAGGCAAGTGGTTAAATGATTTAAAGATGGAGGAACGGACAAGAACAAAAAAAAAAAGAGAAGTATTCACGGACGAGTTGGAGGATGGGGAGGAAAGGCAAGGCAAACAACCAGACGCGCGTCCAATTTGCTCAATGTTTAACGTTGCGCAGCTTCATCTGGCTTAACATCACGAAGGCTAATTAAATCAGCCTTCGTTAAGTCAGCTGAAGCTGTGCATAGCTTTTTGTACTCCGCAGCTCGCCGCGTTCGCGCATTTTCACGCTTGCATCAGCGTCCTCGTCATCGTCTCTCTTCTGACACGTTACACAGAGGCACCATGGGTTTTTTGTGCTCATATCATACATGCGCCAATCCCTCCACGTCGCCCAGACTGTTTCATATCAGCAAACATATAGGGCTACGCTAGTGCGACGTGCCGTCGTCGCGGACTCTGCGCTGGCACCGCTGCATGACGGGGCATATCAGAGGGATGCGCAAAAGCTAACCATGGTGCGGACTATTCATTCATGCCGCATTGCGGTGGTGGCGATGTTGCGTGCAATGACGCTGCTTCAATGTTCGTCGTGTTAATGCTGGCGTAGGTCGAGATATGGTTATGTTGCAATGTTTTAGAATTACCTGACATCCCAAAACATTCCGAATGATCCTGTTACCAGAAATGATCTTGTCGTCATAAAATACCAGAATGATTCTGTCACTAGAAAGCAATGGGGTGTTTGGTCGAACTCATCCATTGCATCGCCATGAAGTCAGACGGTTCCTCGGGTAGAAAGATAGCCGTAAGAATCATACGAGATAACTGTAACGCAGATACTTATCGAAGTTTCGAAACAGGTGCCAGTGGCTCAAGTTACGTACAAATAAGCACGAAAATAATAGGGTCCGCGACGGGTCAGATAAGTTTGGTGCATGCGTGTGACAGACAGCACGTGCGAACACATGTGAAACAGTGTCCGTTCACTTTGATTTGTTCGCCTCGCGGGCACGTGCCGTTAGAGCGATGCTGACGGAACACCGAATCAACGTGCAGCTGCGTGCAGCAGTTTCCATTACTGAAGTATGAAAACTGAAATATGCCCTGCGCGCCCGACATTCACAAAATGACATTCACAAAGAGTAAAACTTTTCGCACAGTGCTTTCCACCTTTATTTAGTTACAACCCAGACAATAATAAAGCTTTCCTAGTAATATGGGAAATAAAAAAGAATTCTTGTTGCAGATGTGACGCATGAAATATAGCGACTTAGCGTCGAAGCTTGGGTTTGTTGGCGAAACATTACAAGTATTGTAAGTTAGCGCTGTGTGTGCGTGGACTTCCGTGTATACGTACTCTTTTGCGCTGTATTCTCTCCCATGAACTATGACTCGAATGCACGCTGTGATGATTGTAAAATTGTTCTTACTTTTTTATGCCATTTCTTTTATGTTATACTCCTATCAGTGAATTAGCTAATATCGCTGTCCTTAATTTCTTGTGCTACTGATGCTAGTCAGTCATTCAAGGAATCAATACGTTCAACATATCAATAGTTAGTTTTGGTTGACCTTTATGCTTTCAAATGACGAACATACTAAATTAGTCTATCAATTAATCATTACTTAATTCCTAATTTTAATTCAACTGATTTCAGTTCAATGCTTTATCTTTCAATGAAACAGAGGAGCAGTTAAAAAAAGTTACTGCAATGAGTGGCTTGACGGGGTGACAGCCCCCTCAGAATGACAAGAACGGACAGTGTGTAGGACAGAAAAATAATAAAAACCAGACTGAACAAAATGTACACAAGAAATGACGATGCACGCTAGTGGAAGCTTGTTAAGCATTGGTATAACAGGAAACCTTGGTGCAAAAATAGTTTAGCTAGATAAAACAGATTACGCAAAAAAAAGGAGAAGAATGATATAAGGCAACATACAGAAACAACGTGAACATTGGAAGGATTTGTACAAACAGAGAATGTAATAATATGAATGTTGTAGGATATTTATATGAGCATGTCACGAAGCTCTTGCATTATGTTTGCAATTTCAACACAGTTTTTTTGTTGTAACCGGTTTAACAGTGATGTTAGCCGGTACCGGGGCATTTGCTTCCCATAGTTATTGCTACCGTTATTGCAATGTAAATGAACTTTGGACAGTAAAGTGAAGATGTCAACGTGTGTCGCACTCGAGACACAAACTGAGTGACTGCAGCGGGGAGACCCGTGAGGTTTTTCGCATTTAACGTAGCATTAGTTTTTTTTGTTTTATTGCAATCAATCGGCTGATTGATTGCGACAATATGGCGATCAGTCACCATCTCTGCGTGAGTGCTTGATTAGAGTTAATCAGTAAGTCATTCGCAGGTTTTACTGAAATTCGTACCGAAGAGCCAGGACATGGGGAAGACGGAGCAGTACCGTTTTTTGTCAGGGCATCTGAAGAAGGCTGGCTTGGTACCCAGCGTTATTGAAGTCGTCCAGTCTGCCACTTATGCCGACAGCACTGAGAAAGAAACACTTGGTGAGTGTTCCAAAAGCGTTTCCGTGGTTGCGTACATGCCGAGTAATCAAAATGCTACAGAAGCGTACGCATTTAGGCTGGATAGTTGGAAAATTGAGTAGAAACGCTGTTACTTTGTAATGCATTATCTCGTGGTGCTGTTGCTACTCAAATCAGAATAAGAGAACCTTAAAAAAAGATAACGTATAGCGTAGGGCCGGGTGCTCTTTATGCGGTAGTGTGACAATGCGGGATTTTTCGTAAGTCGTCTATGGTATGGCACCATTTTTGGTATGACATCTATGACTGATACTCTAGCACATAATATAAACGAAGAAAAGCAAAACCCAAGAACACACACACACACACACACACACACACACACACACACACACACACACACACACACACACACACACACACACACACACACACACACACACACACACACACACACACACACACACACACACACACACACACACACACACACACACACACACACACACACACACACACACACACACACTCTCTCTCTCTCTCTCTCTCTGTCGGCACTACAGAGTCTAGTGATGCAGAACTATCGATGGTACTATCGATACTATCGATAGCTGAGTCACTATCGAACTATCGATAGTGAAAAATACTATCGATAGCGCTATCGATAGTAAAAAATTCGATGGTACTATCGATAGTATACCATCAACAGCGCCGACTCACTGCAGAATAAACTTGGTTCCCCGCGCGCGTGGTACATAGTGGAGCCGGAGGAGCAGGCTGAAGGGCGAGAAAGTTGACATCATTGTGTTCTTCACCAGAGTGCTTTGCTGACACATGATCATAAAGTCAAACTGTTCAGCTGTAGTGAAAAGGAAGCCTTTACATGTGGTGGGACTGCGCGGCTTCAAATTGATATTGCATTTTATGATTTCAAAATAATAAAAACTATCAAGAAGTCAATTTAAGGTGTAACTGGTTGCTTTTCGTTACGAATTTATTGACGGGTATATTCCGCCATTTTCACTGCAGAAATAATAATTTATGTGCCAAAAAATGCTCATAAATTAAACGAAGCTGGTAGTAGGATATCGCAAATATTTTGACAATATGGCCGGCGAGCAACCGCATCATTATTCACACCACTATCGATAGTATTGTCACGTTGTTGTGGCAGTGAAGAATGCTACAGCAAAGCTGGGAAATACGGAGCTCTTTATTTGGGCGAACTTGTGTCCAGAAAATCAAAACACAATATACAAGCGATACACGCTGCGCACTTATAGCGGCGGGAGCAGTCGTCAGCCGTCGAGTAATCTGATCATCGGTGGAACGCGTCATCCTTTGTACATCAGTCATCAAACCTTCCAGCGTTATCGCTGGTGCTCGCGTAAACACTCGAATAAACTTGACTATTCGCGTCCAGCGCGTAACCTGAACAGAATGGTCTCAAACAATTGTGAAGCTTCTCAAACATTACGGCGCGGTCTGCTGCAAACGTTGCTAACAGTATTTGTGGGTGAAACCCGAATACGTCAAAACAAAGCAATAAACACGCGTGGCAGTAATATCGCTATAGTAATATTAACGATGGTACTACCGATTGCACTATCGATAGTTTGTCGATAGTAGCACTATCGATAGTTTGTTTACACTATCGATAGTTTCAAAGAAACTATCGATACTATCGATAGTCAATTTACCGATAGTTCTGCATCACTACTACAGACACAAGAAATGGTTTGTTACCTATTACCAGCTCTAACATATACGCTTTGCCTTACGCTACAGCGAGAATGTGGATTACTGTTATTGCTTAGGCATAAGAAAAAAAAAACGATAGGCATGACTTCCAAACACCGTCATCATAACAAATTAAGAAACCCCTACACTTAGATAGCTTCAGCTCATGTGCAGGTATCCAGATTCCTTACTTTAAAGTGAAATAGACGGTTTGTTAACACGTGCATCACTCGCTCCGGCTAACCATCCTGCTTCTATTAGGAGACAAGTTAAGTCGCAACCATTTCTGCCAGGATCTTCGTACTTCCAAAACATCAACTGCAGCTGCATTTTCAGCAACGAAGAGACAAAAATACGCCTGGTTATGCAAACCGAAGCTTGCTACCAATGTCCCCATACTGTGTCCTAACCACGGCTCTGGAGGTGCTGGTCCTAAAGTAAGTCGCGGAAGGACTGCTCAAACAGGCACTACTGAAGAAATACATGTCCTCAACGGGAGAGGAAGCCAGATATTACCAGAATATTGCGGTAGTAATGAGGTAGACATCAACACAGTGTACTAAACCACGAATTTAGTGAGGTACTCGCATAGTTCATATGAGCCTGTGGTTCTCAGCCATGGATATTTCGGGGGCCCCTTGTGGGCCGGTGGAAGTGATGAGGGATCCCTTTCAGCGAGAGAAAGTGGGGGCGGGGCGTTCATAATCTAGCACAACATGCAGCGTGAAATAGGTGCCTCATATTTCTCCCTGGTAAAGAATGGTCAAACTAAAGTGCCACACCAATTCGATCTCAACAGCTTGTCAATAAGTTGTGCGGTCTCCAGCCCCATTCATCCTGTTCCTAGCTACGTTTTCTCTCCAAGTATGCAGGCCTCGAAAAAGTATGCTGGCGTGCATATGTCATAGAAAACAGCAACAAAAGCCTTACAGCCAATTCATGAACAAGGGAAAACATTTTGTTAGCTCCGCCGCAATGCAAAATTGTTAGACGGTGCAGCGCACCAAAAATCAGAAGGGGCCGCTTTCTTTTCTTGGATGGGACACGTATCTTTTCGTGGATGGGAATCGCGGACCCCCCAAAATTGGCTACGTGGGTCCCCTGAAGTCTGCGGACGCCTATTTGAGAACCACTGATATAAGCACATCGGATATTCTCGGCATATATTGCGTTTTGCTCCACATTTTGTTTTATGCCTCCACAGGCGCGTTTATGGTCATGTGCTCTGTTATCTTTTTAGTTTGTGCGTCTGTTCCTTCTTCCATGTGTATGGTTCCAGCTCTCCCTTGCAGAAGGAGAGGGGACCAGCTTTTCGTGCCTTCTGGCCGCACCTCTCAGCATGCTTCCTGACATCGTGTTTTCAGAAGAAATAATAGAGAAAACGAATGCGTATGATCACGGAATATCAGAGATTTAATAAAACTCGTTCTTGGCCTAGTGTGTTCGGCATGCCTGAAAATTAAAAGTTGCGTATAAATAAGACACGTTCACAAGCGAGGGCACAGGGACAAGCGCGAACTCGCACCGCTTTATTCATGGGTGGAACCACTGAATAAATTAGAAAGAGAAACACCAAGAACACGTGTGCATACGCCTAGATATGAGAATTACACATGAGCAGCCAGAAGCCCCCTCTCTCCACTATACAGGCCGACAGAAGGATCACTAACATATGAAGATGCCCTCTGCGATATAGGGAACCCAAGCTCAAGTTTGGGCGCGAAGCTCGCGCGGCTGAGATATGCGTTACTAGGGGCAGACGCTGCCCGCGAAGGCACTTTGTCACCGGATTTGCCAGCGGCGGCGGCAAGTGCGCGCATGCGCTCCTCATTCGGCCCAGAGCACTGCTAGTCAGCAATAGTTATGATGTGACGCACCACAGATGCAATCCGAAAGCTCTGCGCGTACGCGGAAGTGAGGGCGACATTATTGTGGACGTGGATGCCCGCAGTTGCGACAAGAGCAGTGGCGCCGCTCGACGTTGCTTTGGAAGCCTATAGCAAAAGCTTCAAGGACCAACCGTGCCTTCATATTTCCACTTCTACGCTTCCACTGCGCTTGTCCCTGTGCCCTCGCTTGTGAACGTGTCTTATTTTCGCGCAAAGGTTTATTTTCAAGCACAGATTTAATGCATGTGGAAATCGCAGCGTTCGCAGGAACATATGCGTGCACAGTGAAATTGACCACACTGCGCTTTCTCTGTTGAAGAAATGTTGTTAGGGGTTCTTGCAGCAGGTGTGGCTTATGAAATACGAACTGAGTGCATTATGTAACGACTGCGGATTTTTCAACAGCGGAGCTATTTAAGCATGGCAAAACTACGAAACTCCGGGTGACGTCACGAACAAAACTGGGCCGGTGTGCGCCGCAGAAAGTGGCCATGTGCCAAGCAGCTTCTATAGAGAAAGAGAATTTATTTACAGAAAGGCAGAGAGGTCGGCTTGACCTACAGTTTGCTCTGGCCTACTACTCTACACTGGGGACGGGGAAGCGAGAGAGTGATGAATGACAATGTAAGGTAGGGAGATGAGAATACAGTCCCGCAACGCTGGCGTAAATCTAAAGACGTGCATCCAGTCTGGTGGCTTGTAAGAAGGCTACGACAGCTTCTATAACCACATTTGTGCTGCTGACGTCAGGCCAAGGACCTAACACAAGCTCATCGGTTAATGGTCTACTATGATATTGTCCAATCGAGGTGATAAGTTTCTGACGTTCTCGTGCGTGCGCTGGACAGGCGCAAAATACATGTTCAAGTGTTTCAGGTAACTGACAATGGCCACAGTCGGGACCGGTGTGACTGCAGCATAGCATAGCATATCCATGCATAGTAGAGCATTGCAAAGGGGTGAGAAATGGAAGCGAGGGTGAGGAGGAAGGAAAGGAGGAGGGGAAGGGTAAGGGTGAATGATTGCATAGCCTTGTATAGTATAACTTAGCAAGAAGATGGCAAAAAGAAGAAAGGGTGAGGAGGACTGATGATAGGGTACGGAGGAGGGAAAGGACGAAGAAAAGGTGACAGGGTAAACTATCCTCGCCCAGCTCCGCCTATCTATGACGTCACTGCTTTAAGCTTGGTAAAACTCCGAGTGGTAGCACGCACAAAACTGGGAAGGTATGCGCCCCAGAAAGCAGGTATGTGTCAAGGAGCTCCTAGCATAGCATAGCCAAACCTCGCATTGCATAAATTATAAAGGCGAAGCCTTGCATAGCATAACTTACAACAAAGCGAGTTAAGCCATCTCAAGCTAGGATCGGTCAGCTCCGCTCTTCCCCAGCCTTTTCACAGCTAGAGACACGTTGCCCCCAATTTTCTTTTGCAGAGCGCTTCTTTGTCTAACGTGTTGGAGCAAGACACGTTGAACACCTAAGACCTCATGTGCCAACGGTCCAGACTTTATGGACAAAGTGCAAACAAAATCGCTGTGCCAGATTGTGCCATAATGATATATAACGATGAAATAGGGCTTCTTACCAACACCTTTTAAGTTGCTGTGAAATCTTCTGCCCTTATGTGCATTAACATCTGTTGCTTGAACGTCAGCTGTGGTGTGTTGCTAATCAAACCAATTCCACGGTTTTGGTAGCCCCACATTCCAGTGTGCATTTTTTAAAGTATGAAGTACTATTACGATTATGAGAATTGAAAAATGTGCGCATTTTCCAGATACTCAGATGGGTGTGCTCCCGATTGCCCAGCTGGTTTCGCAAGAAGAAAAGGCCCAGCTCCTCACCGACGTTACGGAACAAGTTCGAAGGGTGCATGACCCACACGCTGACCAGGAACGCTACAGGATGTACATAGTGATGGCGTCTAAGTATCGCTGCTAGTTGATGCACGTTATTCATCGCAGTAAATACTTTTGTGTAATGTCTGAAAAGTCAAAGAATAAAAAGAGCTTTAATATCAAAACAAACCCTATGTTTCGTAATTGTCATTTCACCTAATAACGAGGGCTTTACAAAAAACGCGTATTTTTTAATGGATCAGTCATAATGATATTACAATCTAGATTTCTTTCCTAATAGAGGTATAACTGACAGGTATTTTGAAAACGAGTGTAGCAAGATCTGAGAAATGTAGGCCTGCTAAAAATGAACGAATCATTGACCACGTTCAGATGTGCGCAAATGATCTCCATAAACTCGATAAACTTAGAGGAATTCCGAAGATTCATTTTTCGGAGTATCGCTTAGGCTCGCATTCATTCGACTGCCGTTTTGTGACAGCGCACTTTTTTTAAACAAATGCCTGAAATTCTTTGGCACAGTTGTCAAAGTGCTGTCTTTCACTTAGATTTGGTAGACTTGTCCAGAACTGAGACTAAAGAGCATGCTTCGCTGGTAAAACAATCCCACTGCTGGCATAATCCGTCTGTAACAGTTCTGCCAAGATTGTAAGATGTGGTTGTGCGAGTATTCTTGAGGTTATTACGATACGATGTGCTTAGGAAGCTTACAAGGGCCTGCTTCTGGGGCCTGCTGGTGTATATGCTGATAGTGAATGCACATATATCGGCTGATTGGCAAGAAAAGTAAAATAAAAAGAACAAGCTTGTGACGTCACGCTATACCAAACATTACTCAAAAACACAAAACAAAAAGAAAAAGCAGCAGCCCCCTATTCCGGCAACGGCGGCTGCATTTCGATGAAGGCGAAATGATAGAGGCCCGCGAGCTTATATTTTGGTGCACGTTAAAGAACCGCAGGTGGCCTAACTTTCCGGAGCCCTCCACTACGGCATACTTCCTAATCATGTCGTTGTTTTGGGACGTTAAACCCAAGCAATTATTATTGTTATTAGCAGCCTTTCCTTTCAGCTCGAACACTTAGCAAAATATAGCTGATCATTTGAAAATTCCTTCATTGTAGTGCGTTCACGTTGCGCCTGCAGCTGTAAAGTTCATATTGCGGTTTTGTATACTGCTTCATGTCTTCGAAAACGAGCAGGCTTTGGGACAGCATCATTTCTTTTTTTTGCGTGAAGTGGATTGTTTTCTCAAATGTTCACATTCCATAACAGCCTTCGTGAAAGCCGTAGAAACAATATTTGAGCCTAGAGAGAAAATGAAAGAGGCGTCAGCAATATTGACATTGGCACGAACAAATGCCCGTTAACATGCTGGGCTTACAAAGTGCGCAGTGCAGCCACTGCCACACCTGCGGCCCTCCAGTGTGGCAGAACACTTTCGCAATCTCATGTACACTGTCAAAAATGTCACGGTACCCAAAAAAAGTCACAGTTTCACCGCAACGGCGGAGAAATGAATGCGATAGCAACAAATGGGAACGTAACGCGAAGAACGGAAAGCAGCTTGAAATTTCGAGCGCGTCGCTCAAGCGCAAAGGACGCACGAAAAGAACGCACACACAGGACGAGAGTGAACTATCAAGAGTCACAGCTCGACACTTAAAGAGCGCTGCTCAAGAATAAAGTAGGACGCACGAAACGAACGCACAAGCACACAGAGGACGAGCACGAAGTGACAACTGTCTGAGTACTTCTTTCCGTTTGAACAGCACGCTCCTTTCGCAAACGCGGCCACTGCATCGAGCGAAGTGACCTTCGTACACTCTGTAGTAACTTCAGCGCGGACATCGCGGTGAAAGCACAAGACATACAGACCACCCCCCCACGATGTAAGCGCACGCGACCACGCCCTGTAGGGAAAAGTGCACCTGGTGTGGCAGGAGGCACGCGCGCATCGCAACGAGCTGGGCGATGACCTTTAAAGCGCGCCCCTCGCGCCCTTCGCGTCATCTCGCTGGTGACCAAGAAAGCACGCTGAAGTAAATGGTATATATAAATAGCTCGCGCTTCGGGAAAAAAATTATATACGGGACATGATGGAGACGCCGACGAACGACGGCGGTGGCAAAAACCAGCCGAGAGTGTCCATGTAATTGCTGTCGCAGTAAGGTAGTTCATCCGAACAATATACCAATATTTTGGTAAGAGAAAAAGATTCCTAGTATGATTGGTCTTGAAGGCGCGAACATGTACATTCGGGTGATCAGGTGGGTAATGATTTCGGGACAAAGACGCTGCAACAAGGATTATTCGGAAAGCTGCAAAGAGCGCAGTTGGGTGAAGTAGGTCAGTTGTGCCGTTTCGGATACCACCTATATCTTCTTCATCGACGTCGAATAGTCTTGTTATTAAAAGTACGCGAAGCAATGCCGTGGTCTTGAAACTGCAATATTCCGTCAAAACAAGAAAAAAGAAATCAGGCCAAGACTATCACCAGATCAATCACGCGAGGAATTAGAACAATTTATTGCTTAGTAAAATTTGAAGGCCGCAGAGCTATTTGCACTGACTGTCTATGCTATCAGAAGACGTTCGAACACCATATGTAGTATTTAGTTAATAATTTCTGGCCTATAGAGTGGTAGTCTTTGATGCGCGTCTATGTAGAGAGAGCCCTGCGTTGGGAGGGCCATTGCACTCCACAGCCGCCTAATATCTGCGCCCTTTTCTCAATGTGTATTAGTCGTGGAACTAAGATTAGGTAGTCTCTTACCACTCCGCCAGCGCATATTTGATTTCTGAGAATCGGTACATTTCCTTAAAGGGACACTATCAACAATGAGTCGGTTTAGATTGATAAAGTATACTCTGAGAACTGTAGTGTCGTTAATTTCACCATAATAAGTTCATTAATAGAGGAGAAAATGAAGGTCAAAGTTCCATTTTAGCATGAAAGTGTTTTATGCCGGCGTCCACCAAGTACGTCCGTTACGGTTATGACGTTGATAAAATGGACGCCAACGGGTGAGAAAGAAAAAAACTAAGAAAAAGATCCGCCGCTGGGAATCGAACCCACGACGTTGCGGCCGCAACGGTAAGCTCCAGACGCGATCCCTCCGTCGTAGGAATCGGTATAACACGAAAGTGAAACGTGTCTTCACAGAAGTAATGCTTATTGTGTAGTGGTATATGAGAGTTTGTACAATGTCTATTCGTGTTTGGCAGCTATAGCACCGTTTGACGCGGATGCACCCATGTTGACGCCTAGTGGCATGTCTCCATCGCGACGACAAACGCCCATGATCATGATTAAACCGTTGTGGTAGCTGAAGTTGTGAACGTATATTTGGACGCAGCAAATCGTGAATGCCGCGCAAAGATGACATCAACAAGCTCACAATCAACACTGGTACCCGATATCCACTTCTTCAAAACGGCGTCAATTAAGGGGAGAAACGGCACGGTGTGCGCTTTCTAGTAATGGGTGACCGACGCCAGTGCTTATGCATACACTAGTTGTATGCATGAGCACCCGTGTTCCTCAAGCGCAGTGTTGCCACACTGCGCTTAAGAAACGTTGGAGGAGGAGGTTCGTAGCTTGACCCGCAAACGCGTGCATCGCGCTGGCCTCTGTCTCGCTCCACCAAGGCACGACATTCGCCCGTCGAAATTGTGTCCTTTCTGCAACGCGTATTGCAATAGTTTTGTTAGTCGGTGCTCTAGCAGTCGAAGTAGTCGGTGGCGGAGAAATCCCGTTGGTGCATGTAGAAGCTGCACTACTCCGATGAGCCGACGCACGCTAACACGAATAACACGAAACGAAAGGCAAAGAACGTAACTGCGTCTAGGTGCCTCGGCGACGCCAGCGCGGCCAGTGTGCCTCGCTGGTATCGGGACGCTTTAATCGTAACCTCCGATATGGCGCGCAATCTCGGAGTAAGTGCTAGTAAGCGTCGATCGTGACGTATTACTTCTTTTCACCTCTCACAGACGGCGGCACCGCGCCCACCCCGCCCCGCCTACCTACACCGCCAGCAGAGAGCACCGTGCGAGAGAGAATGTGCGAAAGATATAAGGCGCGTTCGTGAAGCGGCGCATCTGTCAAGGTAGCTTAGTCGGTTGAGCGTCGGGTGCTTACCGCCGCGGCCACAAGGTCGTGGGTTCGATCCCCAGCGGCGTATCTTATTTTCTTTCTCACCCGTTGGCGTCCATTTTATGAACGTCATAAATGTAACTCAAGTATTTGGTCGACCCCGGCATAAAAAAACTTTCGTGTTAAAAAATACTGTGATGTATGAAACAGGCGATACGACCATTAACCGTTCTCGAGCCTTCGGGCGCCAACAAACAAGGCATCGGGCTCCGTTGCTAACAGACATTGACGTCCCTCCTCTGAGTGTGCAAAGGAACCTCAAAACAACACGTCATATGCCTGTCGAGAATCGCCGTCACGACTCATTTAAACGCAGTGATCCGTCCTGTCAAAATGCAGAGCAGCCATCTGTTTTCTTGTAATATTGAGGAGCACATCAAGACCACACGAGGACAGAAACATGCTGCAGCAATTATTCTGAATCGAGAAAGAGTGTGTCTGCTGCAATAAGAACCCAGAAAGTATTCAGCTCAATGTAATGGAATGCCAGGATACTCACCCAGACGCATAGATTTTTCAGTGACACTGCATTTCAAAGAGGGTTAAAATATTAACTAATCAGCAGTCGCGATAAACAAGAGGCGGTTTGATTATTTTTAATAAAAGAGCAGAAGGAAGATATTGATAAAACCCGTGTCGTTACAACAGTACATCATAAAAGATAGTAATGAGACAGGCAATGCTAGACTACAAAACACGCAGTGAAATCATAGAGTATAACTTCATTAGGCAGGCTAGTTGACTGTATATCACCATCACATTTAAAAGGGGCACCAATAAAGGTAATCTTTGTTAAGCTGATGTGGTGTGGAGCTGGGTGAAAAGAGTATTCTGCAGCACTCGTGTTAGTATTCTTTCTAGAGTAGCTGTCGTTCACACATGTAAGAGCCAGGTCGGACTATGCAGTCATGCAGAGGTACAAACACTGACTAACTCCACTGCGACACTGAAGTAATTTGTGCAAACGGATGGTCTATAAGCAGCCACATCGCAGAGCAAGCCTCAAGAAAAAAAAAGAAACGATCGGGCGAATGTCATCCACATTGGTGGGATAGCCTGGTGTTACGATTTTACTGCCGTGCGTACTTGTCATGCGACACACTTAGGGAAGCGTAGGAACGCAATCGGAAGAGCGCAAGCGCTCGGTGTCGCCAGCAGTGTTTTGAAGCAGCTGTCCGGACTTGATCTTTTTATATGTCCCATGACAAATAAAACAGATAATGTAACACCTCTTTGGAACGTCTTGATTACTGACTTGTTGAGATAAACGCACGTGTTTTACGTACGTACCAGAAACCTGCAGTTCATTTCATTCGCACCATTGACTGTCAACCATCGCAAATTTTGCTTTGTTGCGACATTGTACATCTAAGGGCGGTTTAAAGTGGTGCAGTATACACCCCCACGTGACGTCCTTCCCGCCAAAGCTTCCGGCATTGACGCAGGCGTGCTTACGTACTGTTCCGCTAACTGACGTGCACCACCGGGGAGTGGCACAACTTCCTGAGGTCAACTACCGGTTCGTAGGAACTGGTTGCTTTATGTTTGTACATTTCTGCGATAACACTTCCACGCGTGGCAGATTAGAACCACCGTGTCGGAAGCTATATCGGAAAACAGTGCAGTGACGTTGCCCTTTCTGACGGAATAGTCTCGACCCCACACGTTAAAAGTACTGGCTCTCCCCTAGTGGCAGGACACTGGGAATTGCATCGCGATCCAAAAGCTTTCTGCGGTTTTGGAAGTCTGTAAGTATTTTCTCTTTGGCTCTTTCTAAACAAAGCTGTCGCACTTGACGCGTCGGTAAGCATTTTGCTCAGGCGTCGTATTGTTGTCGATGGTAGCATAGAAGCACCAACTGTGTCTTATTTGCCGCTATTTTTCGTGCTTGTCAAACAGCCGAATTTCGAACAGCGTAGGCACTGGTCAAAGGAAAATAGCACATGCCATACGGCTCGAAAAAAATGCAACAGACACTGACTAGCATGCCTTACCCGTCAGCGTCCTGCGTGGTGCTTCTTTCTTTTTTTTTTCCGCTGTGTTCGCGATCTTAGAAATTCGGTTGTTGCGGCACTGAAGATGTGGCAACCAGTCCGAATGAGCTTTTTTTGTGCTAGCTGACGCTAATCGCAATGGTCCTCAACCACGCGCGTTGGCTCTCCCCTAGTGGCAGGACAATGCGAATTGCATCGCGATCAAAAACCTTTCTACGGTTTTGGAAGCCGGTAAGTATTTTCTCTTTGGCTGTCTTTAAACAAAGCTAACGCACTTGACGCGTCGGTAAGCATTTTTCTCAGGCGTCGCATTGTTGTCGATGGCAGCATAGAAGAAGCACCAATTGTGACTTATTTGCCGCTAATTTCTGTACTTGTCAAATAGCCGAATGCGCACTCACTTGTTTCAACTGTACAGTGTAGAAAATCTGAGCACTCACTGTTTTTTCCGCTTTGTTGTTTCAGCCAGTTATTGGAAGGATGTTCCCCATCGCAGCACACTTCAAGGGCACAAGCTCTGCGCTTCTAAGCAGGTTGTCGCAATGTGCAAGGATGTCGGGTAAGTCCGGTCAGTTTACATGCAAACACCACCGTTTACCTCCTGAAAAATATAACTTTGGAAACAGTGGTGAAGTAAATGTAATGTTTAGAGCCACCAGGGTAAGCTATAAGTGAAGTACCATCCTACTATATTGCGAGCTAGAGCAAGGCATAAATACAGTTAGGAATAGTGGAAATTATATTGTTGAGAAAGAGCGCTGCAGCTACTTACGAAATAGCAGCGAAACAAACATAAAATACTCGTTTAGGTCCCTACTGTCTTGCAGGAAAGCTTTGAAGAGGCTTCTGCATCGCGGGTACACGGTAAAAACTGCGCATGTTGTACCACAGCCCTTTCTTGCGGCCTTTAGCCAACAAAAATGCAAAGGCAAGCACAGGTTGAAATGGGCCTCGTTGATACTGCTTATCTTTAAGTTTCACAGTTCCAGACGTTGCAGCAGTGTTAACAACAGATGGCAATACGATACGCTGAATCCGTCCGTCAGTCAAATATGTCCCGCTTAAGCTAGCAGCAACAGCGCTTAATTTTTCAGCAGTAACATCCCGCCAAGAAACCGCACAGCACCAGCTGATGGCCCGATGATACATAATCTGTGCGCCATGTCGGTGAATTTGTTATCATTTGCAGCGAAACGTTCCAAATCTACGAAGGTGCCGTTAATGGAACTCCTAGCGGAATTGAAAGGCAGAACCATGGAAGTCAGTTCCATGAAGCCTCCCCGCTTCCGGGCCAGACAGTACGCCCACAACAACAGGCTTCAAAGAAAGGACAGCAATTTCGTGCTCGACTTTTGCCAGCCGACCTTCCTGCAGGGCTGCCACGGGAAGATGCAGTTCCTCGACGTCGGCTGCGGTACCGGCGACTTCACGCGGGATTGCCTGCTGCCCCGGTGTTTGCCCTGTCGACGCATCGTGGCCACAGATTGGTCTCGAGACATGATCGAGTACGCGAAGCAGCACTCGGCCCATGTGAAGATCGACTACCAGCAGCTCGACATCTCCGCCGACATCACAGACTTTCTACGTCGCAACGGCCAGTTCCACAGGATCTACTCCTTCTACTGTCTGCATTGGGTCAAGAACCAGGACGTCGCGCTGAAGAACATCGCAAGCCTCTTGACGCCCGGAGGAGAGTGCCTGCTGCTGTTTCCAGCGTCCAATCCGGCCACCGCGGGCTGGCAATTGCTGGCCAAGATGGACCACTGGGAAAAGTATTTGGAGGTGAGCTGTTAGTTTCTTTTCATATATTTAGTGATAATTTCAAGGCAGTTCACGGGGAAGATTCGGCGCCATTGAAGAAGAGGCGTGGTAAATGGAAACTGGCAGCATGTTCGTAATCTATTCACTTGTACGTGTAGATTAGGGTAGGTAATAGAAAAAAAGAAGCCATATCTTTTATATGTGTGGCGATGAAGTTGACTGTTCTTGTTGGGGTTTTACGTCCCAAAGCCATGATATGATAATGAGGGACAGGGTAATGAGGGACACGATAATGAGGGACAATTTAGGCCACCTGGGGTTCTTTAACGCGCACCTAAATCTGAGTAGACAGGCCACTGGCATTTCACCTCCATCTAAATATGGCCTCCGCGGCCAGGATTCGATCCCGCGACCTTCGGATCAGCAATTCGTGGCAATGAAGAGAAGGCAAATGCAAGCACTATCTTAACACAGAACGCAATAGTTAACGTTGAAATAATTGAAAGTTTATAAAACAGAGACAACAGAAATTTTGAGATTGCATGTGATCAGCAGAATACATAACTGACTAAAACGCACACTATCAGACGAGAACACGATGCAATAATTTCACTGAAAGCAGTTTCGTGATGTCTTGACGTTGTAAAGCATGCCATTATGTATAAGGCCTTCGAATGACCATTATAACATTATATAGGTGGTTTCTGACGTTCTGGAAAAGCCGTGAGCCTGCGTCCCCGAGAAACTTCTGGTCCCGTCTGGTAGCAATATTTTATGCGAATTAACCCAAGAAATTCCATTAAATTTATTTGTTTCAGTGTTGTGCAAGCCTTTTTATCGTGTCGAGTAAATTGGATGCTTATTTCTTACACGTAACAAAAAAAAAACCGCGAAGTTGAGACTAACTGAGAAATAAAAAAATTCGGAAAATCTCAGGCCTTGTGGGCATCGGCTTCATGCGAAGCATTCGGCGAGTAGTTCTATGCTGCATTTTTGGCTTTGAGCCGAGCGTTACGTGGTGGATCGACGCGTTTTTGTAAGTGCAGTAGTGTGCGCATCGTGGGCTTACCAGGCACGTCGACAAAACAGGCGTTTAAAGGGTAACTTATGGTCTGACGTAACGTCAGCAGTCACGTTCGAGCACATATGTCAGTATTATCGAAACGAAGTGCACTTTACGGTGCGATGATGCGAATATCATAGGTAACTTTTGTTAGCATATTCCTACGAGGGTCAAGCAATGCTTGAATATAGCTTGCTGAATCATAGGAATACAAATTTAATGTTTATTAGACTGCTATAAAAGCGGAGGCAACACTGGAACCACACACACGCACACACACACACACACACACACACACACACACACACACACACACACACACACACACACACACACACACACACACATATATATATATATATATATATATATATATATATATATATATATATACGTACGTTAACCTGAAACAACGCCTGTATCGTAGGAATACATACGTAGTGCATATTGCTTTGTTATAAAATTAGATAGCCAGCACCACAACCACAACTGGCGTTGCACCGACATTACGCCTGCATAGGGTGTTTTTCCAAAGCAGTTTCTAGACTTGGCCTGGCTCTGTGGTAGAATACCTGACTGCCATGCAGAAAGCTTCGGTTCGATTCTTGCTGGGATCCTAATTGTTATTCTTTGTCGGGTCAACGCTGCCGATGTCGGTTATTCTGGACGCTCTCGCATTTAATTTACCAACGTTTCTTCTCGCCGTTCCTGGGAAGATATAAACTGTCAATCAGCCATGGCGCATAGCCGCTTACCGTGGCCCGTGTTATACGGGTATGTGCCTCACATGTCTGGGGGAAAGTGTTTCGCGACGTACGCGAAAGGATGTTCACGTTGTTCATGTCATGAGCAGACAGTCATATTTGTCAAGCCCTCTTGCTCTCCCATGCAAATTATGGTCTACACAAAGCGAAGGAGGCGATCACGGGAGCACCACCCAGACGTAGGCGGCTAGATAGATAGATAGATACGTAGATAGAAACGCTCAAGGTGCGTGGGGTTCGCTGAGAAATGCTTCGCATTGAAAATTGTGAGAATTCGCGGGCTTCTGCTTTGACAATTCTATTTTGTGGTTCCGGCAGGTACGCGTATATGAAAGGAAAGATTTGACTATATCATGTGCGTGTGGCACATGCGCAGAGACTGCTGGCGTACATCGCTCCCTCTCAGGACATGGACAAACAAGAGCAGATCGATTACATGTGCTCTCTGCTGAAGGACGCCGGACTTCTGCCTAGCATCTTCGCAATTCCGAGAATGGCAACCTTCGACGGCTGGCGTGAGGAGGACATAATCGGTGAGTGATATTCCAAGTTATGGCGGTAAGGATGGATGTAATTGGTTATTTGTGCGATTGATATTTTGGCTAGCTGATGCGTCCAAGTTTAGGATCCCAACATCTGAAGACGCGAGGAAAATGAATTGTGAAACTTTCTGCAGAGGAAGTCCGCGGAACTAATTTATAGAATTAAGCATTTATTTTCGAATTGTCCATTGATTCGACCTCGTAGTGCTACTAGCTAGCCCCCTATTTAGAGTGACCGCTCCATAAATGCGATGGCCCAAAGTTCGAACCCCAGACGGGACCAACCTTTCTTTACCTGCGGTGATCACTTCTTTGATGAACAAATATACGTGTTTTTACCGCCTCTGTGCTGCAAGTCGGATGAAGGATTCTCCTTTTCACAAATCTCCTCAGACTTTGCGAATTTGTGCAGAACTGATTGGCATGATCTGCAGGGTGGTTTTTTTAGAAAATACAGATATTTTATAAAAATTCTATGAAAGTCACGCTCCAATCGTTTTCGCACACATACTCTACGTCGAGGCGGAAACATTTTGTCACGACTGGAATGACAGTAAAGAAAAATTGATAAAAACTCGTCATTTACATTTTAATTATTAACTTGACGGCAGTTGTTTATGTTAGAAAGTCGTGGTGCGTGCCAATTTATGGTATTCTCATTTTTTATAAAATCACCAAAGTTGCACGTGATGCGAGGTATTCGTCATGGAACGTTAAGGGCGAAATCAAAAGTGATCGCGCCGGCCCCCACAAAAAAGCGGCCTCCCCCTTACGTCATACAGATCAATCTCTGCGCAGATACTGTGTTTTTGTTGGTCTTCTTCGCGAAAGCTTCCGTATATATTGTATATCTCAGCAATAAACCACTGCTTGTTAGTTCAGCGCCCTGGTCTGTCGTTATTTCACCATCCCTTGTCCAGCCCTTAAACCTCCTGTATAAACGCATATGCCCACGATATACGCATAACTACTCAAAATGCACATGAAGTAGGTCCAACTCGCAACGCTTGATTCAAAGCAATAAAAAAAATCGGTTTGGCCACTAATTACCTACTGCTTCGCATGACATCTACTCTCAGAATGAGTGGGATCTGCCAATATTTTTTCCCATAGTATCGACCGACGCCTTCTCATCTGCTCGTGTCGTGTAGCAACCCAGGGACTATGTTGAAATATGATCGCGAAAGGCGACAATCACAAAATTGTTGCCTTTGGTGCGTGCTGATTGACTATTGAGCAAAATCTGCAAAGTGATGGAGCCACCTAGTATTTCCGTCGACGTCACGGCGCTCTTTACATGCCTGGCATAAACGAACGCACCTTATACCCATCGGTCGGTGTTAAAGTCTAGCGTTTCACTTACATATAGACGGTAGCTTCTAGTACTGAATCCCTGATTGATGTGCGCAGAACGTTTTAGGCTAAAGCTTTTAGCGAGCATTACCTTGGTGTGTTCCTAGTGATCGTTGTTCTGCGAGTGCTCGTTTTTGTGGTTTGAACGTGGCAGTAGCATGAACCATGCGTTTTTTGCCTGGTTTATTGTACGCCGGCAGCATGTTGAGATGCTCAGACGATGTCGGTGCGGCAACACACCACAGCTGAACTCTCTGAGTTCGCCGTATTAAACTCTCAACAAAAATACATTTCACACAAGGTTGCATTCTTTAAATATTATACTGCGGTTTAAAAAATTGCACAAGAAACGTTGAAAGTAGTTTCAACATTTCTTATATCTCAAGTAGCCAGAGCCACGCCTAGCCATTTCGTAGAAGCCTTTACACTCCAAAACACGACACTGGGGTCACTCTGCTCTAGTACAGTGCGCTCATTCTTGTGTTGTGAGACGTTCGATATCAGCAACGGCAGTGCAATGATAACGTCATGGGATATCAGTTGATTCAGTTATTCAACACGTTAGACTATACGTAACACAAGCTGACACTTTTGCCTTTAGCGATCATATCAGAATACGACCCCAGGAGAGCGCTTGCGCGGGCACGTTACGCACAAGACAGTGGCGAAACGGACAGCCTCTTCAGAGGTCCCACTGGCTCGCAAAGGAGTGCTTGCTCGGGCACGTTATGCAAAAAAAAGAGAGGTATATCACTGCAGCAACTGTCGGCCTCAAGGTTGTGCAGTTAGGAGGAAGTAGAGAGCGGCATCGGGCAAATCTATGTGCCGAAGAAAGCTTCAAAACAACGCGAAACCCACCCCTTGAGCGTCTTCAATGTTTTAGGGGCGAAGCTCCTTAAAGCGGCACCCGTTCGTCCCCGTCGTAGTGCGTAACCAGTCTTAACGCTAGTACCAGATCTTGACCTCCAAGGTGGTGCCGGTGGGAGATTTCTCCTGTGCGTTGTTGAACAATAAAAAATTCGCAGCGTGCGCGTTAACTAAAAGCCGAATTCTTCTGTCTCTCATTCCCCATTAGCAGCCATTGGCATGTTCCAGTAGGAAACGTTAGTAGAAGTAGAAGTGTAAGTGTTAGCTAAAAGCCGACCTCTTCTGTCTCTTATTCCCATTAGCAGCCATTGTTTACCTCCAAGGTAGTGCCTGGTGAGATTTCTCCTGTGCGTGTATAAACAATAAAATTTTTGTTCAAAACGCCGTTGATTGATGAAATAAACCAACGAAAGACGCCAGATGTTTTCTAAAAGCAAAACGAAAGGACGCCAGATGTTTCTAAAGCAAAACGAAAAGACGCCAGTTGCTTAACGAAAGACGCCAGATGTTTCTCCTTTCCTACGGCTATTTGGGGGCAAACCGTGATATTTGGGGGCAAACTTGGATGACAGGCCAGGAGAGTGAAAGGGCAGTCGGAGCCAGACGAGCGAGCCTACGGCGAAAGTCTCAATGTGCTGGTCGTGGTCATGGCACTCTTTTTCGAGGGCTTGTTTGTCCGAGGTGAAGGAGCGGGCCAATTGACAACACTCTTTAGCGTGCTGTACAATTTCAGAAACAGGGCTGAATTCGGAGGCGTCCGGGCGATACGGCAAAATAGTGTCAAGGGTAGCGCATGGTTCACGGCCATATAAAAGAAAGAAAGGCGAGAAACCCGTGGTTGACTGCGTCGCGGTATTGTATGCATAAGTAACAAATGGCAGAACGACGTCCCAGTTCGATTGGTCAGAATTGACATACATCGCGAGCATGTCTCCCAGTGTTCGGTTGAAGCGCTCAGTTAGACCATTGGTCTGCGGGTGGTAGGCTGTAGAGGTGCGGTGAACCGTGCGGCAAGCGCGAAGGAGTTCTTGAAGAACTTCGGATAAAAACACACGCCCTCTCGCTGAGTAGTTCGCGTGGTGCACCGTGACGCAGGACGAAGCGACGTAAGACGAAATTGGCTACGTCAAGAGCACTAGCAGAAGGTAGCGGAGCTGTTTCAGCGTACCTAGTGAGATGGTCGACGGCGACAATTACCCATCGATTGCCAGCCGCAGTGTACGGAAGGGGCCCATACAGGGCAATGCCAACACGGTCGAAAGGGCGTGCAGGACACGGTAGAGGCTGAAGTAATACGGGCGAATGGGCAAATGTCTTCCGTTGTTGGCATAATGGACAGGATCGAATGTACTTTTGGACGAACGTGTACATACCGCGCCAGTAGTAACGCTGGCGGAGCCGGTGATACGTTTTCAACACGCCAGCGTGAGCATGTTGCGGGTCGGCATGAAAATACGCACATACGTTGGATCGCATGTGGCTTGGTATAACCAAGAGCCATTTACGAGCATCCGGTTGGTAGTTTCTGTGGTATAATAGCGCGTCCCGTATCTCAAAATGTGTGGCTTGGCGGCGAAGGGCACGTGGGTATGCAGACGCTGAAGTGTCGGAAAGGATGTTAAGCAGAGAGGCAATCCATGGGTCATTTCGCTGCTCAGATGATATGTTCGTGACAGAAATGGCAGCGATGGAAAAGTCAGCGTCTGAGTGCGGGTCTGCGTTGGATCTCACTGGTGATCGTGAGAGCGCGTCCGCGCCAGAATGTTTTCTTCCTGAGCGGTAGATGACACGAATGTCAAATTCTTGTAGTCGAAGAGCCCAACGTCCAAGGCGGCCTGAAGGATCCTTTAGCGAAGCCAACCAACAGAGTGCGTGATGGTCTGTTACGACGTCGAAACTCTGTCCGTACAAGTATGGACGAAACTTGTTTAATGCCCATACTATTGCAAGGCACTCTTTCTCGGTGACTGAGTAGTTAACCTCCGCTTTTGTGAGTGCGCGGCTAGCATATGCGACGACGTACTCTGGAATGCCGGGCTTACGTTGCGCGAGTACAGCGCCAAGACCAACGCCACTAGCATCCGTGTGCACTTCAGTCGGAGCAGTGGGGTCATAACGGCGCAGAATGGGCGGTGACGTAAGCAGGCGGTGGAGTGTATGGAAGGCTTCGTCACATGCTGGGGTCCAATTAGAAAGTTTAGCGGGGCCAACCAGTTGTTGCGTAAGTGGTGCTATTATAGATGCAAAGTTACGGACGAAACGACGAAAATATGAGCACAAGCCGATGAAACTCCGAAGTTCTTTGAGTGAAGTCGGCTTCGGAAACTCGGCTACTGCACGAAGTTTGTCTGGGTCCGGAAGAATTCCATCCTTTGACACAACATGGCCAAGTATCGTGAGCTGGCGAGCCCCGAAGCGGCACTTCTTCAGATTAAGCTGAAGGTTTGCCTTAGTAAGGCACTGAAGAATGGTGCGCAAACGGTCAACGTGTGTAGAAAAATATGGTGCAAAGACGACAACATCATCAAGGTAGCATAAGCATATTTGCCATTTTAGGCTACGTAAAATGGTGTCCATCATCCGTTCAAACGTCGCAGGCGCATTGCACAGACCGAATGGCATTACCGTGAATTCGTATAGGCCGTCTGGTGTAACGACGGCCTATACTGTGTAACGACGGCCTTCTTCTGTGTTCGTGTGTGCGCGCTGTGTTAAGATGAAGTTGTACCAACTTGCCCAAATATCCACCTTACTGGTGTAACGAACGCGGTCTTGGGTCGGTCACACTCTGCCATCGGGACCTGCCAGTAACCCGATCGTAAGTCAAGTGAAGAAAATAATTCGGCACCTTGTAGGCAATCGATAGCATCGTCGATGCGGGGAAGAGGGTAGACATCTTTCCGCGTAATTTTGTTCAGTCGTCGGTAGTCCACACAAAATCTAATCGAACCGTCCTTTTTTCTAACTAGTACGACAGGGGAAGACCAAGGGCTAGCAGAAGGCGTGATGACACCGCGCTGAAGCATGTCATAGACTTGCTGCGCAATTATACTACGTTCCTTCGGTGATACCCGGTAGGGGCGTTGACGCAAAGGAGGGTGAGTTCCAGTGTAGATAGCGTGAGCAACTGCGTTCGTTTGACTCAGCGCCTTCTGCGGAAGGTCGAACGAATCTCGAAATTCATGCAGAAGGGCGATAAGCTGTGCCCGTTGATCCGGAGGAAGCTGGCTGTCGATGGAGCGGTTGAATATATCCGAGGAGATGTCATCCGGCGTAAGACGAGGTGTGACAGCGTTCAAGGGAAGGTTTTGGCCAGTGTCGTGGGATTGAATGGACACTATAGCATTTTCGTCTGCAGGGTGAACGTGGACGAGCGTCTTGTGAATATGTAAGGTGAGAGCGCACAAGCTGCGGTTGCAAACGACAATTCCTCGCATCTTGGTGAGGCGGCAGGAGGGCATATGGCAGAGACGTACCGTGCCGGTGACTGAAAACGTCAGATGGCGTGAACACGACGGTGGAGCCAGAAAATTTGGTGCGATAAACAGGGACAATGACGGCACTAAGAGGAGGAACGCCGGTGTCGGTGGCAACAAGGAGCTTGCCAACGCGAGGTCGTTCGGTGTCAGCGGACGGAGCATCGGAAATCACAAAGTTCCACCTGAGCGCGAGCGCAGTCAATGACGGCGTGGTGGCGCGACAGGAAATCCCATCCGAGGATCACGTCGTGGGAACACGCGGCCAACACGAGGAACTCTGTCATACAAAACATCCTGTAGCGAAGCCTTTGAGTTGAGTAAGGGGTTGCGCTCTCTATAGCCTTCTAGTGGGTCGTCCTCTTGGGCTCTTCCCGCTCGCGCTCTGAGCTCGTGTTCTTGCTTGACTGTCGCCATTGAGCATCGTCGCCGACTGCCGTCTAATAAACACCTCAACAAATTGGTGGAGAGTGCTGTGCTCCCATTCGATGCCCCTGGAGCTACGATCCCGTACCCTACCAACTACCATGCCTCAAGACGCTGCTCAGCAAACGCCTCCTCCAACAACGACCTCCTGCCCCGGTGTCCCCCGCATCCGCGACCCCCCTATCTTCACCGGCGCGGATGGGACCGACGTTTAGGACTGGCTTGCGATGTACGAGCGTGTGAGCGTACCCAATAAATGGGACGAGGCAGGCAAACTCAGTAACTTGGTTTTCTACCTCGCGGTATTCATTGCGCACCAGCCGAAATAGAGCTCTCACCATTCTCTGATCTGACGCCGGCTGACTGTCCATCGTCTGTGAGCAAGGTACTCGTCAAAGACGACACCACAGTGCCTGCAAACTCGTCAACGGCGGTATCCGTCTACTGCGCCAGTCTCTCCGACACCGCTGCACTCCTCTCGCCATCTGACCGTGTTTGCACGAGGAAAGGCTTGCTGGTGCCTTTCGCGACCGTGCAAGTCACTCAGGGGAGCGCGTCAATTTTTGTTATCAACCCATCTCCGTACAGTGTTACGTTGGTGCGAGGAGAATGTCTCGGCAGCGTGGAACCCCTCGAAGACGCACAAGTTATGGACGAACCAGATGACACGCACTGCCCCAACTCCAGTACGCTCAGTGCTGTTACCACGTCTGGTTCATCGCCCGATGATGTATTCGCTTCTTCCATTGCTGACAACCTTACGCCGGTCCAGCGTTCCCAGCTTCTGGGTCTCTTGGAAGAATTTCGCGCTTCTTTCGATGTCGCTCAAACTTCTCTCAGCCGCACGTCCACCGTTACGCATCGCATCGACACTGGCGCCCAACCGCCACTGCGGCAACGTCCATATCGCGTATCTCCCACAGAACGCCGCGTAATCAACGAGCAAGTCGACGACATGCTTCGACGCAATGTTATTCGACCATCTAACAGCCCCTGGGCGTCTCCTGTCGTTCTTGTTGCGAAGAAGGACGGTTCTGTGCGGTTCTGTGTGGACTACCGACGGCTCAACAAGATCACTCGTAAGGACGTGTATCCACTACCGCGCATAGACGACGCGATTGACAGCCTACAAGGAGCAGAATTCTTTTCATCCATCGATTTGCGCTCAGGGTACTGGCAAGTACCTATGGCTGATGACGCTCGACCGAAGACCGCCTTTGTCACGCCCGACGGCTTGTACGAATTCAACGTCATGCCGTTTGGGCTGTGTAATGCGCCCGCCACCTTCGAGCGCATGATGGATACTATTCTGCGCAACCTGAAATGGCACACGTGCTTGTGCTACCTCGACGACGTCGTTGTGTTTGCTCCAGACTTCTCCACGCATCTTCAACGCCTCCGGCATGTGTTGACGCGTTTGAGCAACGCTGGTCTGCAACTGAATCTAAAGAAGTGCCGATTTGCAGCACGGCAGCTCACAATACTCGGCTACGTCGTGTCCAAGGACGGAATTCTCCCCGATCCAGCCAAGCTTCGGGCCGTGACCGAGTTCCCGAAACCGACGTCCGTCCAAGAACTGCGCAGTTTCGTAGGACTGTGTTCCTACTTTCGGCGCTTCATTCGAAACTTCGCGACTATCATATCGCCGCTGACGAAGCTCCTCGGAAGTAACGGGCCCCTCCATTCGTGGTCGTCGGAGTGCGACGACGCTTTCGCAACGCTCCGTCGTTTGTTGACGTCGCCTCCCATACTACGCCACTACGACCCTACGGCCCCTACAGAGGTACACACAGACGCCAGCGGTGTTGGCCTTGGCGCTGTCCTTGCGCAGCGCAAACCGGGGTTCCCTGAATATGTCGTGGCATATGCAAGTCGTACGCTTACTAAAGCCGAGACCAATTACACCGTCACCGAAAAGGAATGCCTGGCGATCATCTGGGCCCTTACGAAGTTCCGACCCTATTTGTATGGTCGCCCATTTGATGTCATCACCGACCATCATGCACTGTGCTGGCTGTCGTCATTGAAGGATCCCTCAGGCCGCCTCGCCCGCTGGGCACTTCGCCTACAGGACTACGATATCCGCGTGCTGTACCGCAACGGACGCCAGCATGCTGACGCCGACGCCCTCTCGCGCTCGCCCTTGCCTGACGACAATACCCCATGCTCGTCACGTAACATTATTGTTTCTTCCATCGACGTTCACACCATCGCTACCGAACAGCGCAAGGATAAATGGATCGCCTCGCTGATAGACTTGCTCACTGATCCGTCGGAAACACCAACCACTCGCGCGTTGCGTCGTCAAGCCCACCATTTCGCCATGCGTGACGATCTACTGCACCGACGCAATTACAACGCCGATGGCCGCCAGTGGCTACTTGTGATACCCCGCAGTCTGCGTTCTGAAATATGCGAGTCCTTCCACTCTGATCCACAATGCGCGCACTCTGGGGTATCCAAAACTTACCACCGCATTCGACAACGATACTTCTGGCGAGGGATGTACCGCTACGTGCAGAAGTTCGTTCGCTCCTGCCTCGATTGCCAACGCCGAAAACCTTCAACGCACGTGTCACCCGCTGGTCTACAACCATTACCTTGCCCTAACCGTCCGTTCGGGCGCGTGGGCATCGACTTGTACGGACCACTTCCTCTGACATCGGCTGGTAACCGCTGGGCAATCGTCGCTGTTGACCATCTAACGCGATACGCCGAAACCGCCGCCCTCCCAGCGGCTACAGCGCGCGACGTTGCCTCCTTCCTGCTACACCGATTCATGCTGCGTCACGGTCCACCCCAGGAGCTTCTCAGCGATCGAGGCCGTGTCTTCTTGTCGGAAGTCGTCGAAGCCATTCTCAAAGAGTGCCATGCTGTTCACCGCAAAACTACTGCTTACCACCCGCAGACGAATGGCCTAACCGAACGCTTTAACCGCACGCTCGGCGACATGCTCTCAATGTACGTCGCCGCCGATCATACAAATTGGGATGTCATTCTGCCCTTCGTCATCTACGCCTATAATACCGCCCCTCAAAGCACAACTGGGTTTTCACCCTTCTTCTTATTGTACGGAAGGCACCCGTCGCACACCATCGACACGATACTCCCATACAAGCCGGATTCAACTGAGTGTGCGCCGATTTCTGACACAGCCAGGCTTGCGGAAGAGTGTCGCGAGCTTGCCAAGACTTTTACAACGCAGGAACAAGAGCGGCAGAAGAGCATTCGCGGTGGCACCACCACTTCTGAGTCCACGTTCCTCCCTGGAGCACTCGTATGGCTCTCGGTCCCTACCACTGCAACTGGCCTCTCTTCAAAACTACTGCCGAAATACGAAGGCCCCTATCGGGTCGTCGAGCGCACATCCCCGGTCAACTACGTGATCGAACCCATCGAACCATCTTCGGACATGCGCCGTCGAGGGCGCGACATAGTCAACGTGGAGCGCCTCAAGGCCTACTATGACCCACTCATAGTGACGAGCTGTTAGGTCGCCGGACGGCTCCCTTTTCGTACCCGGGGAAATTGTAGCGAAGCCTTTGAGTTGAGTAAGGGGTTGCGCTCTCTATAGCCTTCTAGTGGGTCGTCCTCTTGGGCTCTTCCCGCTCGCGCTCTGAGCTCGTGTTCTTGCTTGACTGTCGCCATTGAGCATCGTCGCCGACTGCCGTCTAATAAACACCTCAACAATCCTGAATGATGACTCTCGCCGTACATGCGCCAACCGGTCGAATTTGTTGCGCGCTCGCTGTACTCAGCGAAAACTCGGAAGGCGGCGTCGTTACTTTTCGTAAAGAGCGGCAAAGTTTTCGGCTCATCACAGATATGGCAGCACCGGTGTCAACAAGCGCGAGAGTTCGTAAACCTTCGACAAACACTTCCATAACATTGGCGGGGGACAGGCGAGGACTTGTACAGTGTGACGACGACGCAGCTCGTGCCTCCGGAGGTGCGGCAGTCAGTTTTCCGTCTCCAAGGGGCTCGGTCGGCGACGCAGGAGTGACAGAGAACGGCGCCGTGGTGAGGGTGAGCGACGAGGAGCGAATGATCGGTACTCGGGAGCAGGTTGGCGGTCTCGTTCGGCTGGTAGCAGGTCACGTTGAGGGGGCAGTTCTCGTTGCGCGTCGTACGGGGCCTGGAAATAGTAGTCGGAGTATCTCGATGCTGTTGGGGTCGCTGCGAAGCGCTGACGGCAGAAGCGCGCGACATGGCCTGGGTACCCGCATGCATAGCAGATTGGACGATTGTCAAGTGTGCGCCAGGGGTTGCCGTTGTAGCATTGCTGTGTACCAGGAAGTGGCGTCGTTGGTGCTCGCACAGGTCGGGGAGTCGACACAGGTAGAGGTCGCGGTGGAGTAGCAGGAACAGCCGCATAACTCAGTGGGGCAGCGACAGAAAGCTCCCCGCTGTTCAGCACGGAGCTTTCGTACCTCGGGGCGACCGAACACATCGGCAATACGTTGCTTAAAAGCACCCCAAGTGGCGAATTCCGACTGGTGGTTGTGAAACCAGAGGCTTGCGACTTCTTTCAAGTAGAAAGACACATATTGAAGCTTCGACGGATCGTCCCACTTGTTGCTAGCGCCCACCTTTTCAAATGTCGACAGCCAATCTTCGACGACTTGTTCATCGGTGCCGTCGAAGAAAGGTGGATCGCGCAGGCGTAGCGCCGTGGGCACGATGACCATCGGGAGTTGGACCGCGCCTCGCTGGGTGGTATCGTCGGCCATTTCCGGGGGAGCGGGCAGTCTCCTGTTTCGTAGTTCCAGGTTGAGTACCCAGCACCTCCACCACTCTGCAACGGGGTTTATTGGCGACAAGTAGCGCTTGAGAAGGAGGCTTAAGGACGCTGAAGGCGGGCAGCGAAAACCAACACCAGAGGCACAGTCCAAGCGCCAACAGCTCGTGCTCGGCTCTCTCAGCTAAGGTAGTGGCCCACTGCGGCATTCCTTTCAATAGGGTACAGTCATGAGCAGTATCAGAGCGAACACTGAATTCGTGCTTAATCAACAATTCCTTGTGATGTACTGATATGATTATAACGTATTGAATTGCAAGATATACCTTGTCGCTTGACCATTTGGTGTTATAAACACTTTTGCGCTTGCCAACTGCGTTTAACCCCTATGACCTTTATAAGGTGGTAAGCAGAAGTGTTTCTGGTTAACCTCCCTGCCTTCTCCTTTTCCGTTTTTCTTCCTTCCCTCGGTGTTCCCTTACACAATGCTCACTACTGCACGTGGCATTCTTTGAGGGGTCTCATTGTTTGCCGCGCAGCTGAAGACGAGTTATCTTGCCGGGCAGTTGGCTTCTGTGACATGCTTTGTTGGACGATTTCTCATCGCCTCGATCTTCTGTTGTCTAAATTACTTTGCATTGGTAACTTATGCGCGCTGTTTTCGCAGGACTTCACATGAGCATCGTCCCAATCAACCAGTTAGTCTCCGACGACGAGAGGAAGCAGCTACGCGATGACGTCACAGCGATCGTCCGAAAGCTTCACGGCCCCGAGACGGAACCATCCAGGTTCCGCATGTACATCATCAAGGCCTCCAAGTCGAAGAGCTAGCATGTCAAGCGCTAGAAACCAAAGTTCATGACCCGGAATGTCGCTTGGATTGTGAGGACATGAACACAGGCCACAAGGCTTCCTTTCTTTATTCGTGTACCGTAAAATCCCGAGCAAGTGCCGCCCACCCCCTTCCGTTGAAAGAATATCCGACAAGACAAGACGGGGGGGGGGGGGGGCTGCTCGGTCGCGGATCAATAAAGCTGTGAAAATGGCGGTGTGGGTGGGTGGGAGGCGCTTGCTCTGTCATTGGCGCATGTTTCAAATCTCTCGCAAAAGGGAGGGGGGACGCTTGCTCGGGAAATTGCGACAGTTCAGTTGCATAAGTTTTATTAAGATATTTTGTTTGTGACAGCATTTATCGAACAGATCTAATTTCTTCAGTGACGGAACTTCTTTAGCCACTTCTATATATTCTCGCGAATGGCTGACGGATGTGTGAATAGATGAAGATTGCGAAGTGGTGTTTATATAAATCGGCGTTGAAGGACTGGTTGCAAAGGAAGCATATGCCATATAACAAATGTGGTACTTCGTTGTTGCAGTGCGGAAATAACGTAATAAGAGGGGGTTTCGTCGTTATTAGAAAAGACCAAACTGCACATAGATTCCGGCACTGAATCTCGGCACTGGCCAAGAAAGTCTGCGGAAGCGCCCAAAAAAGGAGAAACCCACCTGACTCACGAAGCTACAAAGGAAACTCGCACAAATTTCTAAGGAAGAACGCTTCTCAACTAATAACAAATCGCACACCAGGATGAATATCTTATGCCTTAAGCTTTGTTTAATTTTCATGGGAGCTATTGTGCCCTTGTGTGAGCCATCACCAGGAAAAGAAAATTTCATTCACTTCAACTTCAGAAAGGAGCACTGAGACACATAGCGTATGCACCTTATTTTCTTTCTACTTTGAAATTTTCTAGAAATACAACATAAAAGTAACCAATCTTCATTAATTGCAGCTGCTGTAATCTTTTTCCTTCACACCTGAAAACTTTAAAACCATTCTTAACACATACGTCACCACTTCAACGCGGAAGGATTGACGGACGTGGCCAAATATACAAATGCGCAAGCTATCTTCAGCAGTCGCTGAGACGCATTTTACCTCCACATTTAAGTAAATGAGCGAAAGAAAATAATATTGCAAATACCTTTCCGCAAAGCGCAAGGAATACAAATTAAATGAAGAAAAAAAAACATTTTACATTTCGCATTGTTTATTGTATGTAATTATTCGTGCTCAGTGTTTTACAATTCAATGAATCATGATATTATACATCCTTGTTTTCTGACTTAAGTGCCTATTTTTGAAATCTGATATGCATATGAGGAAGCTATAAACGCACTATTCATGTTGGCTTTGTTTGTCGTTAAGTGTGGTTCATTTTTCTTATAAATACTGTACGGTGATTCACGCTAAAATTGGGAGCTGTTTATGTGTTTCACATTTGTTTCCCTACGTTTTAATTATATATGCTAAAACTTGAGTGTATTATATGTTGAATATTTCCGATAGGAGACATATGCCTGCTATGTACGGGTCTTCAGGGACATTAATTCCAGGCTGCATGTGAGATTTTCGCCTGGAGGACACTAACAAATGTCTTGGAAAATAAAAACATTATATTTCTAAAACAGGCCTTTGGTTTAGTGAATGCCCGAATTTTCCCAAAGAGAACCATTCAAACTGCAATCAAACAAACTTTACAATACGAATACGTAGTACATGCAAATAGCATAGTAATGGTCGTCTCTGAAGTCGTCGGCTCTATTTTGCCACAAGTGCCGCATACGTTGATGCACATGTCTCAACAGATGCTATAGAGGTTTGCTAAAAGCTACGCTTATTTTCTGCGACCACGGTATGCAGCTGTGAGTATGGTGCATATACAAAGCTTTGTTTTGTATGTACAGTGCATGCCTTGTTCCTTTCCATTTGTTATACCGTAGTGTCCTGTGCCTCAACAGGTAATATATAAAAAGCAGGAGGAGCAAGAAATATAGAGACGGAGGTTTGTCCAGCTTTCAGACGGGCTGGCTACGCCGTGCCGGTGAAAGGAAGTAAAAGATAATAGGAATAGATGCTAGAAAAGGAAAGACAAAAAAAGGAAAAGCATGGAAGGAGAATACGACATTGCTTAAAGCTGTCTCCAATTCTCTGCAATAACGCACGGCCGAAACGGAAATGAGTAAAAGTATGCAATTTTCGTAAGTGTGCTCCTTCATTTCTTCGAACACACACACACACACACACACACACACACACACACACACACACACACACACACACACACACACACACACACACACACACACACACACACACACACACACACACACACACACACACACACACACACACACACACACACACACACACACACACACACACACACACACACACACACACACACACACACACACACACACACACACACACACACACACACACACACACACACACACACACACACACACACACACACACACACACACACACACACACACACACACCAGACAATAAAATTATTCACAAAAATTCAGAAAAACGCGCAATTACGACTACCACTAGATAGACCAGAAAGTATTAGTTATATACTATATATGGTGTTCGAATGCCTTCTGATAGCATAGACAGTCGGTGTAAATAGCTTTGCGGCCTTCAAATTTTACTAAGCAATAAAGTGAGTCATTCGGTGATAGCGTTGGCCTGATTTCTTTTACAGCGAAAGCTGTCATGGAGATCAGAACAAGGGCCGTTTTTGGCGCCGTAGTTGTCCGCCGCTGCCGCCGCCGGCGGTGTTGGTAACTACTATCGCGCGAAATAAAAAAAAACAAAAAACTAAATCAGAAAAAATACCTAGGATGGAACGACGTTCGAACCTGGGCCCTCTGCGTGGGAGCCCGGTATTCTACCTCAGAGCCATTCCGATGCTTGAAACTGCTTTGCAAAAAGACCCTATACAGGCTTCATACCGGGAAGCAACCACATTACATATGTAATGTAGTCTGGTAGAATAGTAAAATAGCAACCAGGCGTCACACAACGCGAATTCTGTAACCAGGCGTCACACAATGCGAATTGTGCAACGACTGGTTTGTTGAATGGATCCAACCAATTGCAAAGGGCTCAGCCATAATTCTTCATCGTCATCAACCGTCGCATCTACAAAGTGCATATAATGCCTTAAAGATGGTACCTCGCTTCTCCCCAGAATGACAAATAATGTCGTAGCGGGCGCTTCCCAACTTCACAAAAATTATGATTTGTGGCGTAGTGGGTACGTTGCTATTGTACTTGTATTAGTATCCGCAATAGAGTTTATAACGGGTTCTAGAAATGCCGCTCTTCCAGCTTTCGCTGTGTCTGTGCTGCGCATTCCGCGCAGTCCTTTGACTTGTTTTCTTGCTTATTCGCTTCACAAAGAGAAAAGCACAAATGACGGACCCGAGCCTAAAGCTGGAAGTTAGGCTAGAAGGAAATATCATTCCGGAGAAAGATACCATAAGAATACTAGGTATGTGGCTGCAAGCTAATCAGAGATGTCTGCACACACTAAATAAACTCAAAACAGCCGTACAGCAGATCTCACGCATGATCTCGCGCATACCGCACAACCGTAAGGGCATGAAAGAACAAGATACCTTCGGACTGGTGAAAAGTCTCGTCATCAGTCGTATTACCTACTCACTTCCGTGTCATAATATGAACAGGGAAGAGAAAGAAAAAGCAAACCTAGTAATAACAATGGCCTACAAGACAGCCCTAACATTACCGCGGAATACTTCAAACGACAAGGTATTGGAGCTTTGTCTTCATAACACAATTGAAGAACTAATTGAGGCACAGCTACAGGCACAGGAAAATCGTCTTCTCCAGACTCCAACTGGCAGAGCAGACCTAACAAAATCAGGGCGCGATGCACTAATACAAAAACACCAAGAAACAAAAGATGTACCAAACGAACTTACAGAATGGTACACGGTATCGCCAATACCAAAGAACATGGGTCCTACTCTGCATGCTGGGAGAAGAGAGCTCAGGGCGGAATACACTGACAAAAGACAGAACATATGAACACGGTGCGATTCACTGACACTGCGCCTTATCAGACCGGTGCGAGGAAGGCAGTATTGGTAGTCACAAACCATAGAGGAAAAAAAACAGCATGTGCTTCAATAGATCGAGCCTTGACGACAAACGCGGAAAAGGTCGCCATAGCCCTTGCAATAAAAGAGGGATGGACGCGAAACGCTCCATTAACCATCATTACTGACTCACAAAATGCTTGCAGAAACTATCTAAAGGGCAAAATTGAAGCACATGCGCTCCGAATATTGTTTGGGACTGGATGAGACCGCAATGCGAAATACGTCCAGACTGTGACCTGGGCACCGGGACATGATGGCGTGACTGGGAACCTGCATGTGGACGAGGCGTCTCGCGGCTTTACACATACCAAGCCACCCCATACTCTGCAATAGAGGACCCTGCCCTTCTAGACCCTTGCTACACAGCGATTCTAAGATACTATAGAGAAAATAGGCAGATCTATCCACCTCCACATGGCAAACTCAGCGCTGCGGAGGCGACCATGCTACGAAGACTACAGACGAACACTTACATAAATCTGCACACTCTCCACCTGATTTACCCCACGGCGTATAGAGACATATGTCCGTGGTGTGGAGCAACACCAACACTTTTTCACATCACGTGGGAGTGTGCGGAGCACGGAGAAGAACACGACACAAATGGCACATGGGACGAATGGGAGGCGCTGCTGTCTAGCCCGGCCCTGAAAGATTAGCTACGACTGATCCACAGAGCTGAACGGATGGCTCGTGCCAGGGGTGCCTTGGAATAGGGGCACCACCCTGCCGGACAAACTAAGCTTTTCC